>NC_133647.1:50008078-50308078 GCF_009905375.1 Apium graveolens | reverse complement strand
TAGACATCATCGTTACTAGAATTCTATGCTTGCACCGCAACCTTCCTCGTATAATAATACGACTCTCTATTGATAAGAAAGAATAAATATTCAATAGGTAGATACTCTACTTAATTAGTCTATCAATGATAACTTATACACTACCACGACCCGATTAGTGGTACTCAATCTCAACACCCATTCCAATACAACTCTCACGGTTGTAATCAGCTCATTACTCGCAGAATCATTGCTGCCTTACTATGGTCCACCACTGACCTACTGTAGTCATTCATTTTCCATGAAGTCTTAATAGCTAACCATACGGAGTCCATACATCTCGTATCTAATTCTTCTAAGGAGGTAACATGATCACCGTTCATGATTCATGAAGAACACTCCTGAACTTGACGTACTTTCATGACATGAAGTAGATAAAATTGCAGAAGAGTTTCAGTCAAAGCAACGATAGCAGGTTAATACAATTCTTAATCGTATGCCTTCAATTGAAGACTTAACTCAAAGGTTCGTTTAGTCCTTTTTTTTTGAAATATGGTCCTGGATTACTCTCAAGATAGGACCTTCTAAGATAGATAGCCCGCTTATGGCGATTACACGAATTAAACCTTTACCAACTACTATTACGGTTGGGTATAGCACAGTCATCAGAAGGAGTTTCAATCTTCCAAACCATAATACAATCTGCATAGCTTTAACCATCATCACTGTATTCCTTTGGCACAAGCGCCTATAATTATCCTCTTACCTTTAAAGTGTCGGCCACCTCTTTGGCCTTTCCTGATAGTAAAATTTCCTTACAGTCAATGTCATTTTAACCACCTCCAAATAAATTTTCCACCTTATTTCAATCACAGCTTATGTGAAGATGTTTTCCTTAAAATCTGATGAGTAAAAAAAAAATCACCATTTTTCCATAAGTTATTGCCTCAGTCTTTAGAGGTTAATCACTGTCACGACTGACCCTCAATCATAATTAGAACATCTTTTTATCTTAAGTCCTAATTGCCCTGAACAATTTCGACCATTACTGGTTCGATCCATACCTTCTCGTGGTTTAACACGTGCCCCACTTGGCATCATTATAATTACGTCATATTTCCTTCATCAACATTTCTATTCTTGAGAATTTTGAATATTACATTTCTCCTTGTAAAACCTCTAAGGTTATCCTTGAATTGTTCCTCCTGTATTCCCTAGATACAGGGCATATCAAGATACCATTTATTAATACTAAAATCATTGTCTATATACTTCTGAAAAATTTCTCCACTGATTCTTACAGGTTGTTATTACCTTAATCCTTTCCAATTCATACTGTCAAAACTCATACTATCCCTATTAAGGGTGAAATGCCAACCTTTATGCATTCCCCTAGGATTCATTTTAAGTTACCGATGTTCTATCCTTAATTCCACCTTTAAAAGGTACCTGCATCCTTCCATGGATAACTCAAGTCATATATCCCTGATAAGCGTGTCTTATTCAATCATTCCCACCTCGATAGTATATGCCTAATTTTCACAATAACATATGTATTCAAAATGAGGTCAATCAATATGGCCTCCAAAAGATAACAACGGTTATCCGCGTTTCTTTCCTAATTTGGTAACGATAACAAGGATGTTCTGGAAGATATTGGTCGTGTTCAACGTGAACTTCTTTTTAATAATTCCTTATTTACTTTTGTTGTTTATCTCAACAGTCATCTCAATATTGGGATATCTTTCATACCTGGCGTCTCCCTTTCTGGGTATCATGCCCCTGGTCTTACACTTCACATTCTTGAAGGTCACTTCCTTCATCCAATTTTCCTAATTTCTTACTTCCTTGTCTCCTCAGTCTATCTGCGTCTCATTATTTATCCTTCGAACTATCTCAAGGTTTCCTCGAATCCTCCCAACTTACAGGGGATAAAATATATGTATCTCTTATACCTTCAACCATCAATTTAACTCATGGTGAATCACCCTCATCCTGACGATTACATACTTTTCTATTTCTATTACTACGAGTCTTTAGGGTTTCCTCATACCCAATTCCTTTATCATTCCTTAAACTCTATTGCCTTTACATTCCTTTCCACTTCAGTTTCTTTTTATTTCCCTTTCTCTTATCATTATTTCATGAACCAACACAACATAAGCATTGATTTCAAACATCCCGTCATTCTGGATTCGTGTCCTTAGAACGAATCTTGACAACTTTTACATTTTAGATTCATAATTCATCATACTCGTCTGCCTTTGTTCTGGCTCTAAAGCTTTTACACTATCTCCTTATCTTTGGGAATTACTTTCCCGAAAACAATTGACTGAACTTAAATCAGTTTATTATAATCTCTTGCTCCGTGCCTTCCTTGGTCTTTCACCAGCGGGTGGTCTCTCTCTTAGGAGGGTAAGTGATAAAAACAGTCTTTTGTGGTTCGTCAATCATTCAGAATCTCAAATGATTCCTCTATTTCCTTTAGCCAGGCTCTTGCCTCGACTAGGTCAACCTGTTCCTTGGAACTCTGAGAGCTTAGAGACTTAAAGGTCCTGAAATAATTTCCTATCGCATTGTTTCCTCAAGGTGGTGGTTGGGGATAATAGTCTAAGTTTTGTCTAGACAGGTCCATGAATTGCCGTATAGGAGTACCGTCTCGGGTCTCCTTTCCTTACTCGACTTTCTGTTTCCTTAGTATGAAATGTTTCATCCTACTCCCCATAATTGGGGTCATTTTTTTTTTAAATCCTCATTTTCCACTCCATTATGTCATGGGTTCCTTCTATCTTGATGGCGACCTCCCTGACTATCACGTTCAGGGTTTGCTCTAAATCTTATTCCTCCAACTATGGCTCTCATCTAAGTTCTCATCCTTACGCTCTTGAACTTTTCGGAACCCAAATTCTATAGGAATACCTCATGATTCCCTTATCATCTTTCTCGGTATTAATCTCATATTTATTTGTTGGCTCTCTGCCTTCATTCATCACCTTTCTCTGGCACCGTATGCTCTTTTCCAATAATTCGGTCTCTATTGCAATCTCAAACAGCTTTTCGGTACCGGCTCCGGTTACCTTCACTACTATTTCCAAAATCTCTTATAAACTCTCCCAAAGACATTATCATCTTGAGTCTCTCCTTTTTACTAAGGGCATCAACCACCACATTGGCTTTCCCCGAATGATAAAGAATCTCATAATCGTAATCCTTGATTAGCTCTAACCACCTCATTTGGCACATGTTGAGCTCTCTCTACGGGAAAATGTACTAGAGTACTTATGGCTTAGGTAAATCTCGCACTTCTCTCCATACAAGTAGTGCCTCCAATCTTTAGGGCAAAACTATTGCCACGAGCCCAAGCTCATGGGTGGGGATATCGAATTTCATATTACCTTAATTGTCTTGACATGTACGCGATTACCTTACCATGCTGCATAAGCACGCACCCTAAGCCCTTGTGCGAAGCGTCACTACACTTCACAAAATCTACTTTTCCATCCGGCAACGCCAGCATAGGGGCCGTCACCAACCTTTGCTTCAGTTCTTGAAAGCTGTTCTCGCATTTCTCTGTCCATTCGAACTTCTCAGTCTTACGAGTAAGCCGCGTTAAAGGGGCTACTATCTTTACAAACTTGAACGAACCTCCGGTAGTGACCGGCCAATCCTACCTCTGGTAGTCGACCAAACCATGGTCATCAATTCATCAGTGGTCCTTTATCCAATCCTGTCAGGATCCTCCATGGGATCCTCCTCAACAACTATCCCTTCTAGGACAACATCCTTAACCGCTACATCCTCAATATCAACATCATCCGGTCCTGCATTAGGACACTCTATCGGATCCACAATCCGATCTCCAATTAGTAATAAAACATCATCGCGCTGTTGCCCCTCAACCTCAGGGTTCGGAGTCCCGCTACCATATACGATAACGAACTACGCTCCTATCACGATATTTATAAGGGTTCCCATAAGGGTTTTAAGTGTCAGTACTACGTTAGGTAGCCCGATTATGAACTTGGCAAGAGTTCTTATTATCTTAGTGAACTTATTATCTTAACGTCACATCATCTCTGAGGTTTGTAACGCTTAGCTCTGATACCATTTCTGTAACACCCCCAGATCCGGGGTCGGGGATCCGGGTTGTCACGAGTTCCATTTCCCTTAGTAACACCCAACCTTAATAATTAATCAACTACTCTGTACTGTGACCCCACAATAAACACACACACCACACGTTATAGTCTCAGAGATGAACATCCAAAAATAATCACAAGTCATTTTATTCCACAATTATCTGCCAATACACCTTAAAAGGTTTTCTGAATAAATTTACATTTCTTTGCCATTATTACAATTAATAAATATACATAAATCTGGTACATCAACAGTTGAAGCCTAGTCTATTGGTATTTCCCTACCTCAGCTATAGTGACTTCAACACCTATAGGAAACTGCGGAATGCTTCCTATCGGCTCGCGAATTGGGAGCTTGGTCCTGTTCATCTTGTCTATCTGATATTGTGTGATGAAAGAAGAAAGCAAGGGTGAGCAGCAAGCCCACCAAAATAATATGTATAATGATTAACAATATATGAGCCTTCTCATAGTACTCATGAAAGTCTTGGTCAAAAGAAATGAACCAAGTTGATATCTTAATGCGATGAAGTCGCAAAATATTCAGTATATATATATATACTTTTCAAAATATTGGAAGTCCTTTTCCACGCATAATACACACAGAGTTCCAGTGTATAACTGTATAAAAATACCGTTGCAAGGTGATCTCATATATCTAACCTTGTCTCAACGTTTTTCTGAAAATCTTTGTCATACATAAGATAATCATTTACTAGATATAAGTTTAAAAGATGAAGTTACAAGATACTCCAATATACTTATATCTTTTCCAAATACTACTTGAACTACCACCGTTCAAGTTATAATTAGATTAAAAGTTCATCACATAGATGAGACTACAAGATAATACTTGAATAGATTCAACCTTTAAAATATCATCAAAATAAAATGAAGTTATGAGATACTTCATTTGATGCAAACATCATTTTGAAAACTTGACCCTGCCAACACTCAACAATCGCCCAACCGTAGCCTTTCTATCGAAGTGCTCTGGGTAGTGTTGCAGAAATATCCAATTGGATGATGAACTCATTACGGGAGTTTGCCGCGCCAGGAAGACCACTTACGATGATCAGTCATAGTAGTGCAACCCCACCATTTTCTACATGTAGAGGAGAACCTGTCGGATTTACTTGTCAACCGAACACTGAACTCCTAAGGAATGGACCGCCTTAGCGGAACTTCCAGGCCATTTGGGCCAATATAATAAGGCTGGGCCGGCGCTACTCGACCACTTACGCCACTCCTAGTTCAGATGAAATCCATGACTCTGAAACGTAAAGCTCGTCCCCACTTTCCCCAAGTAGAAACTTGTTGATACGGCTCCACCAAGAAGTCATATCTAGTTGGAAAGGAAAACTCACCGATATTTCCCAGGCGATGCCTGTTAATGGATTAACTTGTTCCACGAATTTTACTTCCCGAGTATTGGGTAAGTAATCAAAAACTCTTTTATCAAAACAGCAACCTTGTTGCGAATATAAAACACACCACAGAGCCGGATCCCTCAGGTTTTGAGCGAGTATTTAAATCACCTTCGAAAGGAGGATCTTAAATATAAAAAAATGAGTTTTGGGATCCGCTCTAACTTTTAAAATCATTTTGAAGACTCGCAAAACATTTTTAAGAATGTTTGGAGTGATGCTGATTTAACAAAATAAATCAATCCCAATATATTAGAAAATATCTGAATATTATTATTTAAATAATATTCCCATAAAGAATAGTCTTTATAAAAATAATTGAAGTAGAAGTTTTCAAACTTATACTTGAAATGAATATTAAATAACCAAAGATATACCTATACGAAAGTACTATCTTTATTTGAATAATCAAAAGTGAGTTTGATTATCGACACCTTATTCTTTAATAAAATAAAGAATATATCTCAGCAAATAATCGGAGTCATAGATCCTCAAATGAATATTCAAATAATATTCAATAAATAAAATAAGCTGAGTCATAAGCCCTCGAATGAATATTCGAAATAATATTTAATAATAAAATAAGGTTAAAGTTATCGAATAAACCTTATTCGATTAATAGTTTTGAAAACTATGACCATATATATATAAGTATATATATATATATCCATATATACAAAATCTACTCGGGATCCTCGACTCCCGGTTTTAGAAAATATTTTCACCTTTGGGTCCCTATACTAAAGGTATATGCAAATTACCGCTATCCTCTAGCATAGGTATTATCAACTGAATCAACAGATATATATAGCCAGAATACGAAACAGGCATGCATATATACCATATAACATGCTACAATATATCGCAAGAATTTGCTATAACAAATATACATTTAACGCAAGATCATGCATATACACCAATACATCACAACAACAGTTATAACGGATAGAAAACTTGCCTGAGCGACATGGGGGTTACGAATGGCTCTGGACGAGTCTCGTAACCTATAAGCAACAAGTAAGTTGAAATTAAACCAAAGTCACTTGTAAATCTATACTTTAACTAACTTAGACTCTAACGCTTGTTTTGCGCTTACTGACTCGCTTAAGTCACTCGAGTACCCTCGGCTCCACCATTTTTAATAATTTAACCTTTACGAGTTTTAAAGCGATTCCTTCGCGAGTGTCTTACCAACTGCCTAACACACTTACCATAATGTTTCATACATTAATTAACCCTTTTTGGTCTTTAACCTATGTTTCAAAGTAAGGCGAGGGGAAAAGTTTCGTTCGCCAAACGCCGTTACTTGAAACGGTCGTTTCTCCTAAACCGTGCATCAGAATCAAACGAACTACATATCAAAACGAAGCTCGTAACACGAGCTATCTAGAAATGGCAATGGTCATAATCTAGCAGGGGGTTCTCGGGTCCTAATTTTATGCACAAAAACAGTCTAAAGAAAATCGGACGTTACGACGGCTATGTTTACGCGATTTCCCAATTTAAAACCATTCAAAACCAACCCAATTCAACCTCAAATCCAACATACAACCAACATCCATCCTTATCACATCATAACAACCCCAACCAATTCAATTTTAACATTCATACTTATGCCTAAGCTTGAATTTAACTATACTACATTCTTTTAACCAAAACAACAAGATTTACCAATCCGATTCAATACCATTTCAAATCCCAAACTCTAATCACAACAACAAGCTACAATATCACCCTACTAATCAAAATCATCTTATAATACATAGGAATCTAGGGTTTGGAGATGGTATACCTTCCTTGAAGAGTGGAGAATCAAGAGAATGGCTTGGAATCACCCTTAAAGTCCTTATCCAAGCTTAATCTAAACAAAACTTCAAGAACACAAATTTTAGTTCTTGAAAACACTATTCACCATCTTCTTTCATGATTTATAGAAAAAGATTGGCTTGGAATAAGAAGCTTAAACTTATAGGAAGTATGTAACTATCCATGGGGAAGCTTAGATAATTACCTTGCTAAGTAGTAAGTGGAGGAGCTTGGACTTTCATTTTTTAAGAAAAGCACCCGAGAGCATGAAGAAGAAGAAGAGAGATTTTTGTGTTTTGTTTGGTGAAATGAAATGTTTTGGCTTGGTTGGTTGATTTTTTGTGTTGTTTTTAGTTAATTACCTTGTTGCCCTTGATTTTGTGTGGTTCTCATTCAACCACACTTCCTTCCTTCCCATGTCATGCCTATGTCATGTTGTGATGTCATCTTTCCCTCCTTGTCCTCCTCTCATTGGTTGGGTGACATCACTCCCTCTATTCCCTTTGCTTAACTTCCTAATCGTTTGCCTAATGACCGCTGATCTGTTATACGGTTCGCTTAACTTTCGTTCTCGTTTATCGTTTGAAGGATCATACCCGGGATCTTATTACTTAGGTTCCCTTAACCTTTCTCAGTACATTATATTCCTTTTTATGATCCTCTATTATAATCCTTTAATTTAAATCCTTTTTATCCTGTTACCTTATACTCAATTCTTTCCGCATCTAGGGTATTTCCGGGAAAAACCAAAGTGTTCGGAATTGGATTCTGACGATCTTTACATACACTTATATACTACATAGAGTACTAATAATATCCCAGAATATCCATATCAGAACCCCTACATAGTGTGGCATGAAAAGTTTTCTCATTCAGCAAAAACACTATTCATAAGGGTTTCAAAATTTCCCAAAAATTGGGGTTATTACATTCTTCATCAAAATCACTGTTGATGTTAAGATTTTCAAATACAAGGGCATCAGCTTCATTCTCATCAAGGCATTCCAAGCTTGGACATTTATCATCATCAAAGGTCACATCTGTGCTTTCCATGATTTGCTTTTGATCAACCACATAAACCTTGTAGGAAGTTCTCTCCAATGAATATCCCAGAAAAATTTCTATAAAAACCTTTGAGTCAAATTTTCTCACATATTCAGAGTTGTCTTTAGGATGTAACACTTGCTTCCAAATACATAAAGATTCTTTATTGTTGGCTTTATTTTAGACATGATTGAGTAGGGTGCTTTGCCATACATTTTGTTGATGTGATATATGTTTTGAGTGTAGCATTGAGTGTTAACAGCTTCTTCCCAAAAACTAGTTGGCAAGTTTGCATCTTGCAGCATTGTCCTTGCAGCTTCTACTAATTTTCTATTCTTTCTCTCAACTACACCATTTTGTTGAGGTGTTCTAGCTGCAGAAAATTCTTGAACAATGCCTTTGTCTTTGCAGAATTCACTGAATATTGCATTCCTGAATTTCGTGCCATTATCACTTCTCAATTTTTTCACACAGTTATGATCTTCAGCCTGTTTTTCTATCTTCTTTATGTGCTCAATTATGATGTGTGGAGTTTCATCCTTAAAATGCATAAACTCTACGCAGGTGTATCCTGTGAAATCCTCCACCATCACAAGTGCATATTTGTTCCTTGAAATTGATAAGACATTTACTGGCCCAAACAAGTCCATGTGAATAAGTTGTAAAGGTGCACTTATAGAATTTACAGTTATTGACTTGTGACTTGATCTTTTCATTTTTCCTTTCTGACAGGCATCACAAACTTCAATTTGAGCAAATTCCAGCTTTGGCATGTCTCTCACCAACTCTTTCTCGACCAGAGTGTTGATTGCCTTGTAATTCAGATGTGAGAGTCTCTTGTCCCATAGTTTGTTTTGCTCTGTGGATGCCTTGGTATAGAAGCAACAAATTCCACCTTCATTTGTTGAGTCCAAGTCTGCAACAAACAAGCTTCCTTTCCTTGCTCCTTTCAAACCAACTTCACCAGTTTTCTTGCTGATAAAAGTGAATTCTTCTTTGTTGAATAAAACTTCAAAGCCTTTATCTGTAAATTGGCTAACACTGAGAAGATTCACATCAAGACCAGCTACCAATGCTACATCATCAATGACAACATTTCCAGAAACAATCTTGCCATATCCCATTGTGAATCCTTTGCTGTTGTCTCCAAAGGTCAACAAAGGGCCAGCCTTCTCCTCAAATTGTGATAGCGGGGCTTTATCACCTGTCATATGTCTCGAACATCGGCTGTCAATAATCCATATGACCTTCTTCATTTTGCCCCACACACAATGAGTTTTAAGTGTGTTTAGCAACCCAAGCAGTGTTGGACACTTTCTTCTTCTTAACTGATTTAGCAGAAGTAGAATGAGTTTTTAAGATAAAATAGAATTCGGTGACTGTTGTGCATTTTCCCTATTTGTTGTAGACCCAATTATTGTTTTTTTAGGTCTACTATCAACTTGTGACAGCTTTTCATCACTTTCAAATTGCAGGAAATGCAATCAAACTTGTCACAGAATGAGTAGGGATCATTTGCATTTGCTTCATTTTATTTGTAGGCTCCTTCAGCTGGCTTGCTAACATCCTTTTTACAAATGTAAGTTAGGTTATTCACAGAGCCACATTTCTCACATATCTTTCATGGAGCATCTGCAACATAGGAAAAATTGTTGCTTTTGTTTATCCTAATTTTCCCATTTCTATTTTTCTTCTTCTTTCTTGCATCTTCAGTTTTGATTTCTTTGACATGTGTCTTGATGCTTTGATTGTCCATGAGATTTTCTTCGGCTTTGGAAGATTCAGTTGTATTTGCAATTTTCTTCTCATTGTCCTCATCTACAATTTCTTGCTTAATAATCAACTCTTCTTCACTGAAGTTTACTTCACATGCCTTGAACATAGGTGAACCAACCTTTTTCAACATTGCTGGAATGTTTTCATTTTTTATTGCTTTTCCTTTGTGACCTATGTTTTCTTCTTACTGTTCAAGGCATCATAATTAAGACTAATAGCAATATTTGCACATGGCTTGTTTTTCTCATGGTATTGTCGAACCAACTCATATGCATTCCTGAAGTACTTCATCTTCACTTCATTTTTCTCTAGCTTTTCTCTCAACACAACTTCAATCTTATTTGCACACTTGAGCTTGTTCTTCAGATATACATTCTCTTGTTTTACAACTTCAAGCTCCACTATCAACAATTCAGTTTCCTGTTTCTCATTCTCAAGCTTCTCATTTATCTTTGTCAGTCTGTTAACTTCTTCATTAGCAGCCACCATACTTGTATGAATGTGAAATAATTTTGTGCTTATCTTTTTAACAGTTTCCTTATATTGATTCACATTTAAATCAATGGTAGTAAGTTGGTACCTGTGTTTTTGATGAAGAGGACTCTCCTTGCTCCAAGTCCATTAGTGCATAATTTCCAACTTCCTCATCTTAAATCATTGTCAGAGTCATCCCAACTTTTACCCTCTGCAATATAGGCTTTGTTTTGTTGTTTCTTTAGAAGAGCTTCATGCTTTGCTTCCAAGTCAAGATAAGCTTTGTCTTTCTTTGCTTTCTTGGGATTCCTGCATTCTGTAGCAAAATGGCCTAACTCATCAGAGTTAAAGAACCTTATCTTTGATTTATCCACAGATCCAGTTTTGTAACCATTTTTGCTATCAGATATGTACTTCCCCTTTCCTTTCCAGCTGCTGTCTTTGTTGAATGATTGTCCTTTACCCTTGATGAACCTTGGTTTCTTTACTCTAATGTTAGAGGACTTTCTTTACAGATAGGCCATTGATTGATCTAGCTCATCGAGTTCATCCAGGGTGTAGAAATCATCTTCTTCCAAAACTTTATAGTCAAATTTTCTCACATATTCAGAGTTATCTTTCAAAATATAACACTTGCTTCCAAACACAGGAAGATGTGTCATAGTAGGCTTCCTTTTAGATAAGATTAAGTAGGGTGATTTGCCAAGATTCTTATTAATAAGATATCTATTTTGAGTATAGCATGCAGTATTGACAGCTTCTTCCCAAAAATTTGTTAGCAGTTTGGCATCCCGCGACATTGTTCTAGCAGCCTCTACCGGTATTCTATTCTTTCTCTCAACTACCCAATTTTGCCGAGGTATTCTAGCAGATGAGAATTCTTGAACAATGCCCTTGTCTTTGCAGAATTCAGTTAAGGTTGCATTTCTGAGTTCTATGTCATTGTCACTTCTCAATCTCTTCACACTATTCTGATCTTTAGCCTGTTTCTCAATCTTCTTGATGTGTTCAATTATGATGTGGGGAGTCTCATCCTTAGAATGCATAAATTCTACCAATTGGTACTTTGAGTAGTCATCCACCATCACAAGTGCATATTTCTTCCTAGAAATTGATAAGACAATAACTGGTCCAAATAAGTCCATGTGGATAAGGTGCAGAGGTGCACTTATGGAATTGATAGGGAATAAATAAATCCTGATTACGTAATTGAATATTGCACATGATTTGGGCTACAAGGCCCAATAAGAAGATGTATGACATTCAGACCAAAAAGGTTAACACATTGATCAGGCCTATTGGACCAGATCAGGCCTGATGGAACAAAAAAGGCCCAAAACCCTGAATATTAATTAATTTCGTAATTAATTAATAAGGGAAAAATCTGAAAGAGATATATCCTAAGTCCAATCATGTATGAGGATTTAGGAATAACTTTTATGTAATCTGTTTTGATTTCATTGATATTAATAAAAGACTTATTTTGTTTTTATTGCGGGCTCTATCTATTTAAATGTTTAAATAAGCTATACCACAGTTTAGAGTAAAGCTTTTTTATGGATTGTGATGAGATCATAATAATGAGACCTAAAAGATGATAACTCTAAACTTAAATAGTTCCTGGTTGTAGGATTACTAACTAGTAATTAATAATCCGCAGAGATCGGTACATACTATGCTTGCTTCATTATGAAGGATGTCTGTTCTCATAGACATTTGTGTGGTGACACTATAGCTAGTATGTAGGTGCTTATTATAGAATAAGTTCACTGAAAATGACTCACATACCTAAACAACTGATGGAGTTCACTCACGTGTCAGCAGTTGTTCACATAGTGATAGTTGTACAAGTATCCTTAGACTTGAGGTCATCATAGTCATCTTGTGTACACTGAACTATGCTTTGGTTTAGTTCTTAGTCTCAAGGGACAATTATAAGGGCTCTACTGGGTATTGGATTTTGTACACGAAGATAGTGTATGATCAATAAAGGATCTACCCCTTCCAGTGAAGGAAGAGAATGTTCAATGCTGATCCACTTATGTTAGTTCAGGAATCTCTGGCCAGAGTGAATGAAATTAGAAAGGAGTTTCTAATTTACATTAAATAGAACTAAGCATGGTGAATGGGATAGCAAGTGATTAAATAAGATAGGCTTGACACAAGTTCCATGCCTTATATTTAATCGTGACATTGCAGGGTAGAAGGAATTAATTGTACGGTAACTACTCACTGAATAGGTTCTTGGTATTCTAAGCAGTGAATTCGTATTATCCGGATAGTCGCGATATGCTGAGAAGTATCCCTCACGATGTAGAATAAATACGATTAATTAATTAATCATATTTAATGAATTAGAGAATTTATATAAATAATGATAAAATAGTTTTATTATTATTTATTTCTACTACCGGCTTAATATTGAACCTACAGGGTCACACCATAAAAGAGAATGATTTAATGGTGGAGGAATTAATTAATAATGGCTGATAATTATTTATTTATGAAATAAATAATTAATTGGCAAATTTAATAATTGATCAAATGGGATTTAATTGATTATAAATTAATTAAGAAAAGGTTCTTAATATTATTAATTAAGAATTTAATTTTTGGAAATTAAATCAAGAGAGAGAATTATTTCTAAAGTGTTTAGAAAAAGGATTAATAATTAAAAGGTATTTTAATTATTAATGAGAATAATAATAATAATATTTTATGGGAAAATTTTCAGCTGAAAATTTTGCCTATAAATATACTATTATAAACCCTATTTTTGCCTAAACCTAAAAATTTTACAAAACCCTAATTCTCTCCACCTCCTCCTTCTCCATTACATCATTTTCTTGGTGGATATCGGTGGAGTGCTTCACACTTGAGGAGCAGCTGCTAAGGATCTCCACTCGTGGTTCTTGGATCGCTATTAAAACCTCCATCTTTCCATTAATGTAAAGCCTCTTAAGGTAAACATACTGAACTACAAATTAAATATTATTTTTTGCATGGATCCTGCGGAGGGTTTCAGTTTTTTTTAAGATTTAAATTTACGTTTTCGTTGCATTTATGTGCTAAAAACCCTTCAAAATCAGCTATTAAGAAAAGTCCAAATAAGGACATAAATCCTAGTAGATTAGCCTCCAAGGGACCTAGAAGGATAAGGAATCAGTTTCCTACCACTTAAGACTCCAAAGTCCATTCTAATTCCAAGACTTGACCACCAAGTCTCCTACACCAAGTCCAATTCAAGGACTCCCAACATCTATATAAGGGGCCTCACCCCACCAATCAGAACTACATTTTTTGACTTGATCCTTGACAATCAGCGAGGTACGTAGGCATCTTGTTAAGGAAGATTGAGTCACGAAACACAAGAGCAGTCAAATCGAGCCTCGAAGCTCACGTTCCCTAGTAATAAATACAACAATTATTATACTTTAGTTTTTGATCCATAACATTTGGCGCCATCTGTGGGAAAGCACAACAACAACCATGGCGAGAAAATGGAGAACAATTAGAGCCCTTGAAGGAGGAACACCAGCGGGGATAACCCAAATGATTTCGTCAACCGTGGAGGTACCTCCTCATTCAACTTATGCAGCCACCCAAGGAGAAGCCCAGATAGGGGCAACTGAACCTCAGCCACAAGGGACGATTCCCTCGGCTACTCAAGGGTCGAATCCCCAACTTTAACAACTACATGCACCTGTGAATTCTCGACCCATTGGGTATGAGTATTCAACTGTTGTGACTACTAACCCCCCATATGGGATGCCCCTTTACCCCGAGGTTGGAGGAAGTGGACATGCTGGACGGAGTGAAGCACGAGGGTGATCACCCCCGGTAAATACAAGGTTTGGCTCCTATCCCTGAGGATCAGGAATTTTTTGGTCCTTAGACTGAGAGAGACTCTGAATCTTCAGATGATGAAGTGGCCCTAAGAAGGAGGCATGCTGGAAAAGAACCGATGGCTGATGGTCACCAACGTCCTAGGAGCACCCAAGGGACGAATTCCCAAGAAGTGCAGGAAAGGATTAGGGCTCATAAGGATGAGATTCAAAGGCTGAAGTGCGATTTGGAGGTGCACCAGAACACCAGACCCCCACTACCTCCAAGGGGGAGGAATCCTCCCCCTATCATAGACATGGATGGTCCAATACAGAGAAGGGCTGTTGTCCCAAGGGCTGATCCAAGCAATCTTCTTCCCGTTGGAGATCCTGATGATCCTACCCCACAATTCACTGAAGAAATAATGAATGCCCATATCTAAAGGAAGTTCAAGATGCCCACTATCAAAGCTTGTGATGGCACTAAAGATCCCGCCAATCATGTCAGGACATTCTCTAATGCATTGTTGCTGTAGCCCGTGAATGACGCTATTAAATGTTAGGCCTTTCCTCAAACCCTGTCGGGTATGGCTCAAAGATGGTATAGTCATTTTCCCCCGAACTCTATTGGGTCCTTCTAGAAAATTAAGTCAGGCTTTTATTAAGAAGTTCATCAGTGGGAGAGTGCATGAGAAAAGTTCAGCATCCCTCATGAGCATTGTGCAGGGAGCGAAGGAATCCTTAAGAGACTGCCTGAATCGTTTCACGAAGGAAGCTTTAAAAGTCCCGGACCTTGATGACAAGGTAGCCATGATAGCACTACAACAGGGAACTAGGAATGAGTTTTTCAAGATGTCATTGGCCAAACGCGCCCCTGAGAGCATGTTGCAGCTCCAAGATGGGGCCAGGAAGTACATCAAGGTGGAAGAGAGCATGAGGAAGACCGTGGTGAGCAACGAGCCCGCTGGAGGCAAGAAGCGGAAAACTGGTCTAGAGTATGTCGCTAAGGGCAGGTATCCTAGAACCGAGCAAAGAAACGACTTAACTCCAAAGAGGGGAGGACCTGGAAAAAAATTCACTGAGTATGCTAAGATGAATGCTCCAAGAAGCCAAATTTTGATGGAAATCAAGAAAGATCGAGATATTCGTTGGCCTAAGCCCTTGAAGGCTGATCATACCAAGCTAGATAAAAGCAAGTATTGTAGATTTCACAAGGATGTTGGTCATGACACCGATGAGTGTAGACAATTGAAAGATAAAATTGAATTCCTCATTAGAAAAGGAAGATTGAACAAGTACACTGGAGATGGAGGAGATAGGAGCAATAACGTGAGAAAGAACTTTGATGATCGAAGAAGAGATCAAGATGATCAGGGGCGAAATCTCCAACCTAAGGGACCGGTGAAAATGCAATCTTTGGAGGACCGCGGCCCCGAGGGCCTGTGATAAACATAATTTTTAGAGGACCAACTGCTTCTGGATTATCCAAGAACTCTAGGAAAGCGTATACCCGAGAATTTATGTATATTATTAGGGAAGCCCCGAAGAGGGCCAGGACAGAAGTAACAATGGCTTTCGATGATTCTGATCCGGAGGGTGTGAAATTTCCCCATGAGGACCCGGTGGTCATAACCCCGATAATAGGGAACAACCCGGTGAAGAGGGTACTTGTGGATAATGGTGCTTTAGTGGATATCTTGCTTCATGACACCTCTTTAAGGATGGGATATAATGACTCAATTGACCCCAACTGACATGCCGATATATGAATTTGCGGGAGTGGAGTGCCCCGTGGAAGGGATAATCAAGTTGCCAACAACCATAGGACAGGAAGCAAGGCAATCAACACAGATGTTAGACTTTGTGGTTGTAAAAGCTAGTTCAACTTATAACTCTATAATGGGAAGAATAGGGATACATGCCTTCAAGGCAGTCCCTTCTTCCTACCATTCAGATATGAAGTTTCCCACCTGGAATGGTATTGGAGAAGAAAGAGGAGATCAAAAAATGGCTAAAAGTTGTTATATGGCCTCACTGAGGGCAGATGGAGTTGGGGGGTAGGTTCTGCCTATTGAAGATCTGGATATTCGAGAGAATGATGAGAAAAGAGGGAAGCCGGCTGAAGACTTGGTTTCAATTCCTTTAGCTCCTGAGGATCCTAAGAAAGTTACTTTCATTGGAGCCACACTAGAGGAGCCCCTTAGAGGGAAGTTAGTGAAATTTTTACAAGAAAATAGTGATATGTTTGCATGGTCACCAGCTGATATGCCAGGCATAGACCCGAAACTAATTACTCACAAGCTGAATGTGGGTCCGAGTCGGAAGACGGTAAAGCAAAAGAAAAGAAGTTTTGTTCCAGAGAGGCAAGAAGCTAAAAAACAGGAAGTAGAGAAGCTCTTAGAGGCTGGTTTCATTGAGGAGATTCAATTTCCGGAATGGTTAACAAACCCTGTAATGGTGAAGAAGGCCAATGGAAAATGGAGGATGTGTGTGGACTTCAATGATCTGAACGATGCCTGTCCTAAGGACTATTTCCTATTACCAAGGATTGATACTTTGATAGATGCCACTGCTGGGCATGAGATGCCGAGCTTTATAGATGGGTTTAGTGGATACAATTATATCAAGATGCACAAGGATGACATTCCAAAGGTATCATTCATCACTGACTCTGGTTTTTATTGTTATCTTGTTATGGCATTTGGTTTCAAGAATGCAGGAGCCACCTATCAAAGGTTGGTAAATAAAATTTTTAAGGATCTTATTGGCAAGACTATGGAAGTCTATGTTGATGACATGTTAGTCAAGAGTCTAGTAAAGACTGACTATATAACCCATTTGAGGGAAGCTTTTGAGGTCCTGAGATACCATAAGATGATGTTAAATCTTATGAAGTATGCTTTCAGAGTAGGGTCTGGAAAGTTTTTGGGATTAATGGTATCCAAGAGAGGAATCGAGGCCAATCCCGATAAAATAAAGGCAATCCTGGACATGGAACCACCAAAAAATATCAAAGATGTTCAGAAACTCACAGTGTGGGTTGCTGCGCTGGGATGATTCATCTCCAAGTCAGGGGACAAGTGCTTGTCGTTCTTCAAGTCCTTAAAGAAGGTTAAAGATTCCGTATGGAGTGAGGAAAGCCAAAAGGAATTCGAGGAGTTAAAGAAATATATGGCTCAGGCCCCGTTACTGGCCAAGCCGGCTTTGAATTAAGTTTTATACTTATATTTGACCGTTACAGAGAGTGCCTTGAGCGCTGTATTGGTTAAGAAGGAACTGAAAATCCAGAAACCCGTATACTATGTCAGTAAAATTTTGCATAGAGCTGAATTAAATTATTCAACTATTGAGAAGTTTGCTTTAGCCTTGGTAATGGCTTCGAGAAAGCTGCGTCCTTACTTCCAGTCTCATCAAATTGATGTGCTAACAAATCAACCCCTGTGAAATATCATTCACAGTCCCAAGGCTAGTGGGAGGTTGATTAAGTGGGCAATAGAGCTAGGAGAATTTGACATCAAATATAAACCATGAACGACAATAACAGCCCAGGCGTTAGCTGACTTCGTGGTGGAATGTACCATACCCAACCAAGAAGTCGGGGGGCAGGAAGATACCATACCTCAAGACAAGGAAGTTGATAAGGGGGACAAAGAACAAGATGATAAGGAGAAAGAATATTGGGTGCTCTATTTTAATGGAGCATCAAAAACAAATTCAAGTGGAGCAGGTTTTGTTTTACAAAGCCCTGAAGGGTTCTTGATTGAGTATGCAATAAAGTTAGACTTCCCGACCACAAACAATGAGGAAGAATATGAAGCTTTAATAGCTGGCCTCGGCCTAGCAGGGACACTTAGAGTCCAGAACTTAAAAGTCTGTGGAGACTCGAAGCTGGTCATATCCCAGGTAAAGGGAGAGTTTAAGGCAAGGGATGATACGATGGCTAAGTATGTCCGCCTAGTAAGGGCTGTGATGACGCAATTCGATGAATGCCATGTTGAGCACATTCTGAGGGAGGAAAATGCTAAGGCAGATGCATTATCAAAGTTTGCTTCATCTGAGATAGAGAAAAGGTTCAGGAAGTGTATACTTCCGCGTTCTGAAGACACTGAGCATTGATATTAAGCTTATAGCTCCTATAGGTCTGGGCACGTCATGGATAGATCCCATTAAGACCCATATTCAAACCCGTTGGTTGCCTAATGATGCTACTGAAGCACGGAAGTTTGCTGTTCGAGCATTAAGATACTCCCTAATAGATGGGATTTTGTATAAAAGATCTAATGTGGTTCCTTACTCAAGATGTCTCAGGCCCGATGAGCCACGCTTGGCTCTTGAAGAAGTACATGAAGGTATTTGTGGACAACACTTGGGGGGGCAGAGTACTGGCTCATAAGATAACTCGTTTAGGCTTCTATTGTCCAAAAATGATGGCTGATGCCAAAGAGTATGTGAAGAAGTGTGACCACTGTCAGAAGCATGCACCTGTCATTAGATAACCCCCCGAGATGCTGACCTCCATCAACTCACCTATCCCCTTTGCTATGTGGGGAATGGATATACTTGGGCCTTTGCCCATGGCCACAGCACAAAGGAAGTTCTTGATTGTAGCCATTGATTATTTTACTAAGTGGATTGAAGCCAAACCCTTGGCCAAAATCACAACTAAGCAGGTTGCACAATTCCTATGGGAAAATATCATGTGCCGGTATGGAATTCCCCGCATCCTGGTCACTGACAATGGAACATAGTTCAACAATAAGGAATTCAAGAAGTATTGTGAGGAGAATGAAATTGAATTACGATTCACCTCTGTGGCTCACCCGCAAACCAATGGGCAAGCGAAAGTGGTGAATCGGATAATCCTAGATGGACTAAAGAAGAGGATCGAGAAGTCGAAGAATAATTGGGTGGATGAAATACTCCCAATACTATGGGCCTATAGGACTACCTGTAGAGTCTCGACTGGAACAACTCCCTTCATGTTCGCATATGGGGCAGAAGCAGTTGTTCCTGTAGAGATATCACATTCCTCCACCAGGATACAAGCTTTCAATGCTGATGAAAATGAGGAAAGGCAAAGGTTAGCCCTGGATCTAATTGACGAAGTACGAGATGAGGCACATGCGAAGATAGTGGAATATCAAAAAATGGCTTCATTCTATTATAACCTAAGGGTTAATGAAAGGTTTTTTAAGCAAGGTGACTTAGTCCTGAGGAAGGTGGAAGGTTCTGGTGTATGGCAGAAAGGGAAACTTGCCCCGAATTGGGAAGGGCCATACAAGGTCAAAAGTGTTCAGGGTGGAAGAACCTATAAGCTTGAGACTATGGATGGTTTTGAAGTCCCGAGAACTTGGCATACGCAAAACCTGAAGGTTTACTATGTGTAAAATAGTTAAAGTACGATTCTCACTTGTCAGAATGACAAGTAGGTTTAAAAGCACATTGAAGCTTTGCTTGCTTAGGATTTTTATGTATTTAGTAATAGAAGATATGTTTAGATTTTATCAGGGTTGAACCCATCTCATGTAAGGTATCGAGAATACCAAGTTATAATAAAAAGCGTTCAGCTTGATCTAGCTTGTTAGTTTGATACATTGTGAAGGATAAAACCAAGTTATAAACTTGAGTTTGAAAAATCAGAAAAACTACGATAATATTTGGACAATACAAGTAAAAATAATCAAAGTCAATTACACAAATTCAAAAACGTCTGAAGAAAAGAAAAGTACATAAAGAGTTAGGCCTTAGAAGGCTCGGATTCTTCGGAGCTGCTACTTGTAGTCTCCTCGGACGTCTCCTGAGTTGGCCCCTCGGAAGTTTCTTCAGAAGTCTCCGTCGAGGTCTCCTCAGAACTACCCTTAGATGGCTTAGATGCCTTAGGGGACGCTGGTTTCGGAGGCTCCTCCACCCTTGCCTTCTTAATAAGGGGCTCGGCCTCTTCCTCAGAAGAAGATTCCTCCTCTTCAGAGCTGGATTCGGGCTCCCTCCTTTTTTGGAGGCGCACCAGAACACCAGACCCCACTACCTCCAAGGGGGAGGAATCCTCCCCCTATCATAGACCTGGATGGTCCAATACAGAGAAGGGTTGTTGTCCCAAGGGCTGATCCAAGCAATCTTCTTCCCCTTGGAGATCCTGATGATCCTACCTCATAATTCACTGAAGAAATAATGAATGCCCATATCTCAAGGAAGTTCAAGATGCCCACTATCAAAGCTTGTGATGGCACTAAAGATCCCGCCAATCATGTCAGGACATTCTCTAATGCATTGTTGCTGCAGCCCGTGAATGACGCTATTAAATGTCAGGCCTTTCCTCAAACCCTGTCGGGTATGGCTGAAAGATGGTATAGTCATTTTCCCCCGAACTCTATTGGGTCCTTCCGAAAATTAAGTCAGGCTTTTATTAAGAAGTTCATCAGTGGGAGAGTGCATGAGAAAAGTTCAGCATCCCTCATGAGCATTGTGCAGGGAGTGAAGGAATCCTTAAGAGACTGCCTGAATCGTTTCACGAAGGAAGCTTTAAAAGTCCCGGACCTTGATGACAAGGTAGCCATGATAGCACTATAACAGGGAACTAGGAATGAGTTTTTCAAGATGTCCTTGGCCAAGCGCCCCCCTGAGAGCATGTTGCAGCTCCAAGATGGGGCCAGGAAGTACATCAAGGTGGAAGAGAGCATGAGGAAGACCGTGGTGAGCAACGAGCCCGCTGGAGGCAAGAAGCGGAAAACTGATCTAGAGTATGTCGCTAAGGGCAAGTATCCTAGAACCGAGCAAAGAAACGACTTAACTCCAAAGAGGGGAGGACCTGGAAAAAAATTCACTGAGTATGCTAAGATGAATGCTCCAAGAAGCCAAATTTTGATGGAAATCAAGAAAGATCGAGATATTCGTTGGCCTAAGCCCTTGAAGGCTGATCATACCAAGCTAGATAAGAGCAAGTATTGTAGATTTCACAAGGATGTTGGTCATGACACCGATGAGTGTAGACAATTGAAAGATAAAATTGAATTCCTCATTAGAAAAGGAAGATTGAACAAGTACACTGGAGATGGAGGAGATAGGAGCAATAACGTGAGAAAGAACTTTGATGATCGAAGAAGAGATCAAGATGATCAGGGGCGAAATCTCCAACCTAAGGGACCGGTGAAAATGCAATCTTTGGAGGACCGCGGCCCCGAGGGCCTGTGATAAACATAATTTTTAGAGGACCAACTACTTCTGGATTATCCAAGAACTCTAGGAAAGCGTATACCCGAGAATTTATGTATATTATTAGGGAAGCCCCGAAGAGGGCCAGGACAGAAGTAACAATGGCTTTCGATGATTCTGATCCGGAGGGTGTGAAATTTCCCCATGAGGACCCGGTGGTCATAACCCCGATAATAGGGAACAACCCGGTGAAGAGGGTACTTGTGGATAATGGTGCTTTAGTGGATATCTTGCTTCATGACACCTCTTTAAGAATGGGATATAATGACTCCCAATTGACCCCAACTGACATGCCGATATATGAATTTGCGGGAGTGGAGTGCCCCGTGGAAGGGATAATCAAGTTGCCAACAACCATAGGACAGGAAGCAAGGCAATCAACACAGATGTTAGACTTTGTGGTGGTAAAAGCTAGTTCAACTTATAACGCTATAATGGGAAGAATAGGGATACATGCCTTCAAGGCAGTCCCTTCTTCCTACCATTCAGATATGAAGTTTCCCACCTGGAATGGTATTGGAGAAGAAAGAGGAGATCAAAAAATGGCTAGAAGTTGTTATATGGCCTCACTGAGGGCAGATGGAGTTGGGGGGTAGGTTCTGCCTATTGAAGATCTGGATATTCGAGAGAATGATGAGAAAAGAGGGAAGCCGGCTGAAGACTTGGTTTCAATTCCTTTAGCTCCTGAGGATCCTAAGAAAGTTACTTTCATTGGAGCCACACTAGAGGAGCCCCTTAGAGGGAAGTTAGTGAAATTTTAACAAGAAAATAGTGATATGTTTGCATGGTCGGCAGCTGATATGCCAGGCATAGACCCGAAACTAATTACTCACAAGCTGAATGTGGATCCGAGTCGGAAGACGGTAAAGCAAAAGAAAAGAAGTTTTGTTCCAGAGAGGCAAAAAGCTAAAAAACAGGAAGTAGAGAAGCTCTTAGAGGCTGGTTTTATTGAGGAGATTCAATTTTCGGAATGGTTAACAAACCCTGTAATGGTGAAGAAGGCCAATGGAAAATGGAGGATGTGTGTGGACTTCAATGATCTGAACGATGCCTGTCCTAAGGACAATTTCCCATTACCAAGGATTGATACTTTGATAGATGCCACTGCTGGGCATGAGATGCCGAGCTTTATAGATGGGTTTAGTGGATATAATTATATCAAGATGCACAAGGATGACATTCCAAAGGTATCATTCATCACTGACTCTGGTTTTTATTGTTATCTTGTTATGGCATTTGGTTTCAAGAATGCAGGAGCCACCTATCAAAGGTTGGTAAATAAAATTTTTAAGGATCTTATTGGCAAGACTATGGAAGTCTATGTTGATGACATGTTAGTCAAGAGTCTAGTAAAGACTGACTATATAACCCATTTGAGGGAAGCTTTTGAGGTCCTGAGATACCATAAGATGATGTTAAATCTTACGAAGTATGCTTTCAGAGTAGGGTCTGGAAAGTTTTTGGGATTAATGGTATCCAAGAGAGGAATCGAGGCCAATCCCGATAAAATAAAGGCAATCCTGGACATGGAACCACCAAAAAATATCAAAGATGTTCAGAAACTCACAGTATGGGTTGCTGCGCTGGGACGATTCATCTCCAAGTCAGGGGACAAGTGCTTGTCGTTCTTCAAGTCCTTAAAGAAGGTTAAAGATTTCGTATGGAGTGAGGAAAGCCAAAAGGAATTCGAGGAGTTAAAGAAATATATGGCTCAGGCCCCGTTACTGGCCAAGCCGGCTTTGAATGAAGTTTTATATGTATATTTGAACCTTTCAGAGAGTGCCTTGAGCGCTGTATTGGTTAAGAAGGAACTGAAAATCCAGAAACCCGTATACTATGTCAGTAAAATTTTGCATAGAGCTGAATTGAATTATTCAACTATTGAGAAGTTTGCTTTAGCCTTGGTAATGGCTTCGAGAAAGCTGCGTCCTTACTTCCAGGCTCATAAAATTGATGTGCTAACAAATCAACCCCTGAGAAATATCATTCACAGTCCCAAGGCTAGTGGGAGGTTGATTAAGTGGGCAATAGAGCTAGGAGAATTCGACATCAAATATAAACCATGAACGACAATAACAACCGAGGCGTTAGCTGACTTCGTGGTGGAATGTACCATACCCAACCAAGAAGTCGGGGGGCAGGAAGATACCATACCTCAAGACAAAGAAGTTGATAAGGGGGACAAAGAACAAGATGATAAGGAGAAAGAATATCGGATTCTTCGGAGCTGCTACCTGTAATCTCCTCGGACGTCTCCTGAGTTGGCCCCTCGGAAGTTTCTTCAGAAGTCTCCGTCGAGGTCTCCTCAGAACTACCCTTAGATGGCTTAGATGCCTTAGGGGACGCTGGTTTCGGAGGCTCCTCCACCCTTGCCTTCTTAATAAGGGGCTCAGCCTCTTCCTCAGAAGAAGATTCCTCCTCTTCAGAGCTGGATTCGGGCTCCCTCCTTTTTTGTCCTTGACCCTGGCTTCCTGATGACACTCTGATCGGGGACGCTGAAGTGCCCTCCTTAATAAGATCAGTGAGCTTATCTGCAACGCCTCCAAGTGCTGGGACTTGCATAGGGCAAGGGAAGGAAGATTGTTCAAGAACCTCAGGAAACTCGTCCTGGATAGCCTCCACAGCAGCATCCCAGCCTTCCTTATAAATGACTGGATGGACGAGGGCATCGTGCTCTACCATTAAGTCCTTGAATTCTTGAGTATCCATCCAGACGTCAAAGGCCTTGTCTTTCTGGACCTTGAGAACAAAAATCTCAGCCCGGGCCGTTTCAAGATCGGAAGTTGAGGAGGCAAGTTGGGCTTTAAGAGCGTCTATATGTGGGTTAGTCTCCTCAAGCTTCTTGTTTGTGTCCTCTAGACCAACTTTCCAAGCCTTGGCTTGGTGAATTTCCCCTCGAAAATGGACATTCGCCTACAACAGACAAAGGAAAAGTGAGAAATGAGAAAAATTACGACAGAAAACTATGGATACCAAAAGAAAAAGACATACCGTCGCCAAGGCCTGAGCTCCAAAAACTCATTAGCTTCCAAGCCCTGTTAAAGGACAAGGTCATGATAGTCTACGGGGGTAATAGACTGAATCGACCACTCCTTGGCTAGTTTTGTATTGCCAACGATCGAGTCCTTCCCTCGAATTCCCCAGGCAGGTTGGAAGAAGGCCCCCGGTTTTTGTTTTGTACGCAAGGGTTGGCTAGGGCCTTCCTCGTCTCCTTCCCTTTCCTTGAGAAGGAACTCTGGGAAGTGATCCCCAAGGCGCGGGTCCTTGAAGACCTTCCCGGCTCTCTTCATCCTGGTCATTTCCAGGTCTTTAGGCTTGGTAGCCTCTTCGATCTTCTCAGCAACTGCAACGAATAAGTAAAGTGAATTGACAAAATAGTAAAGTAAAAAAGTAGGAAAAATGAAGGCAACTGGAAAAAGGAAGAAAATGTACATTTTTAGGAACGGGAGAAAGGCCACATTTCACAAGAATAGTCTCCCTGATTAGATCCCAAGAGTGGGATGCCCCATTATCCTGGGTAAGGAGGTTGAAGGCCCTGGTCTCCTCCTCAGATAAAATTATGTCATTCGGGCTCTCATCCACAGCTTGCCCAAATGACAAGCGAAAGGTGGTGCCCCAATCTCCGCCCTTCCAAAGGACGTACAGAAACTCCTTCTTCCACCCCAAGTTATTGTTGGGGATGGACTTCCCATTCACTATATGGGGTACAGTGGGGCGTTGGTTCAAAGATTCACACCCAGGATTCTTGTCGGGGCTGTTCATGAACTGAAAGATTTTTCTGAACACAACAACTGAAGTAGGGACGTTGTGCTTGGCACATTACGACAGGTAACAAAGAATTAGCCTCCAAGAGTTTGGAGGGAGTTGGAAAGGGCTGATGCCCACATCAGCTAGCAGAATAGGGATAAAAGGATGAAAGGGGAGTCTGATACCTGCCCTTAGAGTGTCCCTATAGACGCATAGAGCGTCTTTCTTCCATTGACAGGCCATGTCGGCCGAACCCGCAAGAACCAGCTTGAAGGGTTCCTTGATCTTGAAATAAGTACTCAACTTATCCAGCACCTTTGGATCCTGGATGATACTGATGTGGTCATGCGCGTCCAGATGCTCGCCAGACGGGTACTCATCCCCTCGTGTGTTGATCATATCAATCAAGGAAGTGTACCTTGATCGAATGGGGAACTCATTAGACTTTTTAGCCACGTTCATCTTGGCCAAACGGGTCATTCTCTTATCAGCCATCTGAAAAAGGGCGTAAAAGAAGACAATTTTAAGCACAAACTATGCAAAAACGAGCAAAAAAAAAGAAGAGGGAAAGGTATTTACCTGAGGTAATGTTGCAAAAAGGGGCTGGCTTGCTAAAAGAAGGCTTTGGGGCTCAAAAACTCCGACCTACAGTTATTTCTCTGAGATCGTTAAGAGAAGAAAAGAGAAAGAGAACTCAGAAATGAGAAAGTGAGAAATGAGTGACCCTAGTCACTCCATTATATAGGAAGAAAAGGGAAGATGAAAGGGCAAAAAATCCCATTAAGCTGAAGGCCCAAAGAAAAAGCCCAAATTCTGGAATGTTCAGAGTATCTTTGTAGATATTAATATCTTTGGAGTTATTAAGTTCTGGAACCTTCCAGAGTATCTTCAATAATTTTTAAGGCCCATCTCAAATCCAAACAAAACTTAGAGAAATGAAGGCCCAAACAAGGCCCAACTCCAAAAAGGATTTGGAAAAGTGAAGGCCCAAACGAGGCCCAAGTCCAAATAGGATTTGGAAAAATAAGCCCAATAAAAGGCCCAATCCAAGTTGGATTAGGAAAAGCCCAATAAAGACCATATATCAGGATTGAGGTCGAATTTGAGGTCGTGAATCCTGTTCGAACTCTTTCAAATAGGCGCCCGAAAAATGCGCGTTAAAAAGACCAGGATGGAGGTTGAAGTTGAAGTCTTGGATCCAGTTCGAATTATTTTGAACAAAATCCAGAAAAGCACCTATCAAAAAGACCAGGATTCAGGTCGAAATCCTGGTTGTGGATCAAGCTCGAAATTTTTCGAGAAGGAGTCAACAAGGGACCAAAACTTCGACCAAGATCTACGTCAAAGGTTCGACTAGGATCCAGGTCGAAACCCTGGTCGTGATTCCTAATCGAAACATTACGAACAGGAATCAAACAAGGACCAAAATTTCGACCAAAATCCAGGTCGAAGGTTCGACTAGAATCCTGGTCGAAACCCAGGTCGTGGAACCTAGTCGAAATTCCTCGACCAGGATTAAAAACCTGGCCCAAAATTTGACTAGGATTCAGGTCAAATTTTCAACTAGGATCCTGGTCGAAAAAGGACTAAAAATTGGAAAACATTTCTGAAAAATTGCAGAAAATTCGAAAAGTTCAAGAAATTAAGAAAAAGGGAAGATTCCTAAAAAATACCGCAAAGTTCCTAAAAAGAGGGAAAAAGGTAAAAAATAATAGGGAAGTTTTTAAAACAACCCTGAAGCCGCGTACAAGGAAAATCGTTGTAAATGTGTAGGTCGCTCCACACTTTATACCAAATGATACCCTGTAAGGGAACGAGTAAACTTAACTTTTGCGAAATCTTTTACGGTTTCCCAAAAGTTTGGGGGCAAATGATAGGGAATAAATAAATCCTGATTACGTAATTGAATATTGCACATGATTTGGGCTACAAAGCCCAATAAGAAGATGTATGACATTCAGACCAAAAAGGTTAACACATTGATCAGGCCTGATGGAACAAAAAAGGCCCAGAACCCTGAATATTAATTAATTTCGTAATTAATTAATAAGGAAAATATCAGTTATTAAGAAAAGTCCCAATAAGGACATAAATCCTAGTAGATTAGCCTCCAAGGGACCTAGAAGAATAATGAATCAGTTTCCTATCACTTAGGACTCCAAAGTCCATTCTAATTCTAAGACTTGACCACCAAGTCTCCTACACAAAGTCCAATTCAAGGACTCCCAACATCTATATAAGGGGCCTCACCCCACAAATCAGAATTACATTTTTTGACTTGATCCTTGGCAATCAGCGAGGTACGTAGGCATCTTGTTAAGGCAGATTGAGTCACGAAACACAAGAGCAGTCAAATCGAGCCTCGAAGCTCACGTTCCCTAGTAATAAATACAACAATTATTATACTTTAGTTTTTGATCCATAACAGGAATTTACAGTTTTACTCTTGTGACTAGACTTCTTCATTTTACCTTTTTGACAAGCCTCACAAACTTCATTTTAAGAAAACTCCAGATTTGGCATGTCTCTTACTAACTCCATTTTTACCAGGGTGTTTATTGCATTGTAATTCAGGTGAGAGAGCTTTTTGTGCCACATCTTGCTTTGCTCTATAAATGCCTCGGTGTAGAAGCAACAAACTCCTTTCTTATTTGCTGAGTGTAAGTCTACAACAAACAGGCTTCCATTTCTTTCTCCTTTCAGAGAAACTTCACTAGTCTTTTTGTTGATGATTAAGCATTCTCCTTCATCAAATGAAACATTAAATCCTCTATCTGTGAATTGACTAACACTTAGGAGATTCACCTCTAAACCAGTTACCAGTGCTACATCTTCAATGAAAACATTTCCAGAAATTAACTTGCCATATCCCATTATGAAACC
Source organism: Apium graveolens (assembly GCF_009905375.1). NCBI lineage: Eukaryota > Viridiplantae > Streptophyta > Magnoliopsida > Apiales > Apiaceae > Apium > Apium graveolens. The sequence goes on along the minus strand of NC_133647.1, from coordinate 50,279,770 downwards.
TTTGTTGTTATCTCCAAAAGTCAGTATGGGTCAGCCATCTCCTCAAACTGTGATAGCAGGGCCTTATCACCTGTCATATGTCTTAAGCATCCACTGTCTATGATACATATGTCTCTCTTCATTTTTCCCTGCACACAATGTGGATTAAGTGTGTTTAGCTATCCAAGCAGTGTTGGGTACTTTCTTCTTACTAACAGAATTTGCAGAATTAGAATGTGTTGATTCAGAAGAAACAGTATGAACAAATTGTTTTGCATTTTCCTTTTTGTCTGTAGATTCAATATTAACATATTTCAAATATACTCTCAGTTTATGACAACTTGTCATCACTCTCATGTTGCAAGGTATGCAGTCAAATTTGTCACAGAAGGAGTAGGCATCTTCTGCATTTGCTTCATTGTACTTGCAGGCTCCCACTTTTGGCTTGCTAAACTCCCTCTTGGATGGCTTACTCTTTGATTACCATTCATTGGTTGCATTTCATACTAATTAGTTTGCGTGGCTTGCATGGGAAGTTGCATGGGCTTAATACGTTTATTTATTCCTTTACTTATTCGCTTGGTCGCTTATTCGTTATTATGATTAATCCTCGTTAGCGATTCAGTGGGTAATCCTTTTCTTATAAATCCTTTATGCTTTGTAATCTTGTACTTGGGCTTTATTCATAGGATTTTTAATTCGTGATCGTGAAGTGATTTTTCGTATTCTTTGGTAGTTCGTAAGATAAGGTTATTTTACAAAGTTGGTTTTCTTCGAAAACTGATGACTTTTACATACACTCCTTTGGTACGTATAATCATAATATCGACTCGACAACTCAATTTTCCATGCATAACATAGTGTGGGCCAAAAATATTCCCCAGTCGAGGGTTACTATTCATCGAATATTTTATAGAGTCCTAAAAATTCGGGTTATTGCATTACCCAGTCCAATTATGCTTTCTATCACCAAACCCATACTGTAATAACCCTAAAATTTTGGACTTTTTGTAATCCTTATGAATAGTGATTTTTTTGATTATGCTGATTAAGGAAATTTTTCATGCCACACTATGTGAGAGTTCTTTTATTAATATTATGAGATTTTATTAGTACTCCATAGAGTATATGAGTGTATGTGAAGATCGTCAGAATTCAATTTCGAACACTTTGATTTTTTCCGAAAATCCACCAGATACCGAAAGAATTGAGTTTAAGGTAACATGATTAAAAGGATTTAAATTCAATAATTATAAGAGAGGATCATTAAAGGAATATAAAAAATTGAGAAAGGTTTAGGGGAACCCAAGTAATAAGATCCCGGATATGATCCCTCAAACGATGAACGAGAATGAAAGTTAAGCGAACCGTATAACAGATAAGCGGTCATTAGCCAAGTAATTAAACTATAATCAAATAGGTTAGTGGATGGTGATGTCATCACACCACAAGGAGGAGACATGTGTTAAAGAGGATGCCATAGGCTTGATGATGCAAGCATAGTTAAAAGATATTTAGCTAAGATTGATTTATGGCCAAGTATTGGAACCTTGGTCAATTAAATCAAGGTTTAATTTAACCAAGAAAATAAAACAACACACAAGTCAACCAAGCAAGCATCAAAGAAGCATTTTCACTTCCTTCTCCCTCCAAAAGCTCTCGGTCCCTTTTATGTTTCAAAGAAGAAAATTTGCAACTCCAAGCTCCACTCTATAAATAAATCCAAGCTAATTATGTAAGCTTCCCTATGATTAGATGAGTATATCCTAGGAGTTTAAGCTTCTAATTCTTTGTAAATCTCTTCCAATAAATCAGGGAAGGAGATGATGAATAGTACTTTCTTGAAATTAATTTTGTGTTCTTGATTTATTTGGAAAGATAAAGCTTGGAGGAGGTTAGATCAGGGCTCCCTAAGGCTTCCTAGCAACTTATCACTCACCAAGGAAGGTAAACCCTCATACCCTGGCTTTATTTTTGAGTATTTAGGAGTTTTTATGCTTGATTTAGTATGTGAGAAGCATGATCCATGTTTGTTAGTGAATGGTATTTAGCACAGAAACGCAACGAAAACGTAAATTTAAATCTTAAAAAAAACCGAAACCCTCCGCAGGATCCATGCGAAAAATAATATTTAATTCGTAGTTCAGTATGTTTACCTTAAGAAGCTTTACGTTAATGAAAAGATGGAGGTCTTTAATAGCGATCCAAGAATGATGAACGGAAATCCCTAGCAGCTGCTCCTCAAGTGTGAAGCACTCCACCGGTATCCACCAAGAGTACAATGTGATGGAGGAGGAAGAGGTTGAGAGAATTAGTTGCCTCCCTCTTGTTCTACTTTAGAATTAGGGTTAATTATTTGGGTTGAGGCAAATAGGGTTTATAATAGGATATTTATAGGAAAAATTTTCAGCTGAAAATTTTCCATAAAATATTATTATTATTAACCCTTTAATTGATTATTCTTATTAACCAATTAACTAATAATTAAAAATAATTCTCTCACTTGATTTAATTTTCAAAATTAAATTCTTAATTAATAATATTAAGAACTTTTCTTAATTAATTTATAATTAATTAAATCTTTTTTAATCAATTATTAAATCTGCTAGTAAATTATTTATTTCACAAATAAATATTTACCAGCTATTATTAATTAATTCCTCCACCATTAAATAATTCTCTTTTATGGTGTGACCCTATAGATCAATATTAAGCCGGTAGTAGATATAAATAATAATAAAACTATTTTATCATTATTTATATAAATTCTCTAATTCATTAAATATGATTAATTAATAAATTAATCATATTTATTCTACATCGTGAGGGATACTTCTCAGCATATCGCGACTATCCGGATAATACGAATTCACTGCTTAGAATTTTAAGAACCTATTCAGTGAGTAATTACCGTACAATCAATTCCTTCTACCCTGCAATGTCACGATTAAATACAAGGCATGGAACTTATGTCAAGCCTATCTTATTTAATCATTTGCTTTCCCATTCACTATGTTTAGTTCTATTTAATGTAAATTAGAAACTCCTTTCTAATTTCATTCACTCTGGCCAGAGATTCCTGAACTAGCATAAGTGGATCAGCATTGAACATTCTCTTCCTTCACTGGAAGGGGTAGATCCTTTATTGATCATACACTATCTTCGTGTACAAATTCCTATACCCATTAGAGCCCTTATAATTGTCCCTGGAGACTAAGAACTAAACCAAAGCATAGTTCAGTGTACACAAGATGACTATGATGACCTCAAGTCTAAGGATACTTGTACAACTATCACTATGTGAACAACTACTGACACGTGAGTGAACTCCATCAATTGTTCAGCTGTGCGAGTCATGTTCAGTGAACTTATTCTATAATAAGCACCTACATAATAGCTATAGTGTCACCACACAAATGTCTATGAGAACATACATCCTTCATAATGAAGCAAGCATAGTATGTACCGATCTTTGCGGATTACTAATTACCAGTTAGTAATCCTACGACCATGTTATGGATAAAAAACTAAGGTTATTATTTGCTGTATTTATTACAAAGATTCGGGAGCTCAAGGCCTTTAATGGCTGCTCTCGTGTTTCGTAGCTTAATTCTGCCTTTACGAGATGCCTACGTATCTCTGTGAATTAGAAAATCAAGCCAAAAAACGTAGTTCTGATTTGTGGGGTGAGACCCCTTATATAGATGTTGAGAGTCCTTGAATTGGACTTGGTATAGGAGACTTGGTGGGCAAGTCTCATAATTAGAATGGACTTTGGAGTCCTAGATGGTAGGAAACTGATTCCTTATCCTTTTAGGTCCCCTTGAGGCCAATCTACAAGGATTTATATCCCCATTAGGACTTATCTTAATAGCTATTTTCCTACTTTATTTATTAATTACGAAATTAATAAATAATCAGGGTTTTTGGGCCTTCTTTGTTCCATCAGGCCTGATCTGGTCCATTAGGCCTGATCAATGTGTTGACCTTCTTGGTCTGAATGTCATACATCTTCTTATTGGGCCTAGCAGCCCACACCTTGCAATATTTCATTATACAATCAGGATTTATTTATCCCTATCATTTGCCCCCCAGCTTTTGGGAAACATTCATTAGGTTTCGCAGAAGTTAAGTCTATTCATTCCCTTACAGGGTTTCGTTTTTGTGTAAAGTATGGAGCGACCTACACATTTACAACGACTTTTCCTTTAATTCAGGAATTATCTTAATTTCCAGGAATTTTTCCCTAATTTTTTGGATTTTTCCCTTAATTTATGGGCTTTTCCTTAATTTTCTTGGATTTATCCTTAATTTCTGGATTTTCCCCTAATTTTCTGGGATTTATCCTTAATTTCTGGATTTTCCCTAATTTTCTGGGATTTATCCTTAATTTCTGGATTTTTCCCTAATTTTCTGGACTTTTCCTTATTTTCTGGGATTTATCCTAAATTTCTGGATTTTTCCCTAATTTTTTGGACTTTTCCTTATTTTCTAGGATTTATCCTTAATTTTCTGGGATTTATCCTTAATTTCTGGATTTTTCCCTAATTTTCTGGGATTTATCCTTAATTTCTCGATTTTTCCCTACTTTCCTGGACTTTTCCCTTATTTTCTGGATTTTTCCCTAATTTTCTGGGATTTATCGATCAGCATGTATAAAAAATCGATCAGGATTCCTGACCGATTTCGATCAGGATCCTGATCGAACTAGCTCTGGAACTAACATATGGGTCGACGTGATCTTCGATCGGGATCTATGCGGAATCGATCAGGATTCCTGATCGATTTCGATCAGGACTCTGATCGAACTGGCCTTCAAAGTGACACTCTAGTCGACTGAAACATGGGCTTAATCGACCAGAATTCCTGATCGATTTCGATCAGGATTCTGATCGAACTAGGTGGCTTTCTACCATTCTGATCGAATGAAATATCGATCTGGATTCTCTTCTGTGTCGATCAGGACTCTGATCAATCTTAGTGTTTTTCTTCCTTCTTGCTCGAATGAGATATCGATCAGGATCCTTTTTGGGGTCGATCAGGACTCTGATCGAACTTAGGGGATTTCTTTCCTTCTGTTCGAATAAAGTATCGATCAGGATCCTGTTTGGCGTCGAGCAAGACTCTGATCGAACTTAATAGGTTTCTTCCCTCTTGATCGATTGAAGTATCGATTAGGATTTTTTTCTTTGTCGATTAGGACTCTGATAGAACCATTTTAAAATTCTGGTCAATTTTCGACCCTTCATTTTCCACAGTAGCTTCTAGATTATTCCTGATATTTCTGGTAGATGGGCTTTTAGGTTGGGCCTGGCTAAATGGGCCTAGAAACGCCTCGTATTCCGAGCTTTTCTCCTATATAAGTGTAGTGTGAAGTGAGAATCCTCACTTCACTTCACATTTCTCATTTTCTCTCATAAATCTCTCTAGAGTTCACCCTTTGAGAAGGCGATTTCCGGCGTCCTCAGCCACCGCAGCGCCACCTTTCTCAGGTTTTTCTGGGTTTCAAGCCTTCAATCGAAGCATATCAATGGCGGATCGTGACTTGGCTCGTTTGCAGAAGATGAATGTCTCTAAGAGAGGTACAAACATTCAAATTCAATCTCAATATATTTCCCTACTTGATATGATTAACTCAAGAGGTGATGAATATCCCTCTCTATCTGAGTTAGATTCGTATAACCATGGTAACACCTTTCATGAGTTAGATGGTAGGATAGAGTCCATGAACACCCTGTACAGACTTCCACCCCACCTTAGGATTACTCCAGCCGCCCCTGGGGATAGGACTTGTAATTGGGAGGGGGATACTTTGTTTATCTATCGAGGAGCCCTGACCGCGGGTCTTAGGTTCCCATTCCATGAATTTATTCCTCGCTTGCTTGCCGATGTACAAATTAACCCTTTTCAACTCCCTCCTAACGCTTAGAGGAACATTATCTGTTTTATGGTCCTTTGTCTTAGAAACAATTTTCCTCTTTCCGTAGCTGTCTTTAGGAAAGTTTTCCAATTCTATAATAGCGCCATGAGTCAACCAGGTTGGGTTTTAATTCGTCAACAGCCCAAAATCCCTCATATCTTTGATAGTAATTCCATAGTTGAGAACAACCCCAAATGGAGGGACGAGTTTGTTAGGCTGACCTGGGCTGGGGGAGATTGGGCCACACTCTTTCGTAGGCCCTTTTGCAAAGTGTCAGATGGAAGTCCAGGTAGCATCAGATTATCTGATGAGGAGGAGGTGGCCTACCAAGCCTTAATTTCAGATGATGGGAAAACAGACACCTGGACCCTCTTAGAGGAGTTTTCCTTGAAGAAAGTCGGTCTCTCTCAGGCCAGTGATAAGGGTAAATTTATAACTGGATAACCATTTTTCCTTCCCTTTAATTGTAACGTTTTATCTCTCCTGCAATTTAATATTCTTTCTATCTTTCTTTTTCAGCTTGCGAGGCCATCAATAATGTCAACAGGCCCAAGGAAGGGGAGTCATGCCGCCAGAAGAGGGCCAAGCTAAACAAGGACCCCAGGAGCAAACCTGACGGTCCTTCTTTTCTTAAGCCCCACGTCCCGGTGGTCGAGTTGGGGGACGATGTGGATCCTCCACTTAAGGCACATTCCTTCAAGCCTAACTGGGGCTTCAGGAGGAGCGATATGGTGGTTGGATCCACCAAGCATGCTAAGGATTGGTCGTACCATTCCATCACTCCCCATGACTTTACTGACATTGTTACGGGGAGTGATATCGAGACTATTGAGCTTCTGGGTTCTCAAGCCCAAGTTGCGGTAACTTTCTTTTTTCTCTTTTTCTTTGAATCCCAACTTTCTCGTATTTCAACGAACTTGTGCTAACTCATACATATTTCTTTGCAGAGTAATACCTACTTCCAGGCGGCCCTCCACCAGGCTAGGTCCTGGAAGGGTAACTCAAATGGGTTTGAGAAAAAGATGAAGAAATAGGAGGAGAGAGCCAAGGTCCTGGAGAAGAAGCTGGACACGAAGAAAGAGGAGCTGGCTAAGGCTCATTCCGAGCTGGTGAAACTTAGGAGCGATAAGGATAAGCTCATTGATGACTACATGGATTCTGACAAGTTTAAAAATCTCATGGAGATTCATGATGAGGGTCTTTATTCCCTATAGTTTACTCAGGGATGGGATGCGGCCGTAAAGGCGGTTTCTGAGAAGCACCCGGGCTTAGTCGACCCTAAGGACTTTACAAGTCCCGAGCAGGCTGAGTTGGAGGACAGCATAGATGCCCTCTTCAACTCCCCTTAGCCAGATGATCGCATCTTGGATCCTAACACTGCTTCTCCTCCCGCTTCTCCTGCGAAGGATGCTGAAGGCGCTGGTAAGGAGCAAAAGAATGAAGGCTCCCGCATGGAGGAGTAGTTTTTCTATTCTGTAATTTTATCCTTAACTTATGTCTGGACTTTTGTTTGTATCAAAACTTATTACCCTCCGGGGTTATTTTATATGCTACTTTCCTTATTCGCATCTCTCTCCTTTATTTTTCCGATACTTTAATATTCAAACTTGGCCTAATGGGCCACACAAGTATTATCATAACTCAAACATCCATAGGTTGAAATAATTTCGAACTCTTCAATTTCAAGTCTTGTTTTCCAAAACCTTACATAATATGGGTTCGACCCTGATCAATAATAGCTAGAAAATAAAAATCCTACGCCAACAAAGCTTCAAGGTGCTTTTAAACCTACTTGTCACAATGACAAGTGAGAATCATACTTCGACTATCTTACACGTAGTAAACCTTCAGGTTTTGTGCGTGCCAGGTTCTCGGGACTTCAAAACCATCCATAGTCTCCAGCTTGTAGGTTCCTCTACCCTGAACGCTCTTGACTTTGTACGGCCCTTCCCAATTTGGGGCAAGTTTCCCTTTCTGTCCTACCCCAGAAGCTTCTATCTTCCTCAAGACTAGGTCACCTTGTTTAAAGAACCTTTCTTTAACCCTTAAGTTGTAGTAGAATGAAGCCTTCTTCTGATACTCTACTATCTTTGCATGTGCTTCATCTCGCACTTCATCGATTAAGTCTAGAGCCAACCTTTGTCCTTCCTCATTTTCCTGAGCATTGAAAGTCTGAATCCTTGGAGAGGAATGTGATATCTCCACTGGAACTACTGCTTCTGCCCCATATGCCAACATGAAGGGAGTTGCTCCTGTCGTGACTCTACAAGTAGTCCTATAGGCCCACAATATGGGAAGTATCTCATCCACCCAATTATTTCTTGACTTCTCGATTTTCTTCTTTAGTCCATCCAAGATTATTCGATTTGCTACTTCTGCTTGCCCATTGGCTTGTGGGTGAGCCACGGAGGTGAACCGTAACTCAATTTCAATTTCTTCACAATACTTCTTGAATTCCTCGTTGTTAAACTGCGTTCCATTGTCGGTGACTAGGACACGGGGAATTCCATATCGGCACATAATGTTTTCCTACAGGAATTGTGCAACTTGTTTAGTTGTGATTTTGGCCAAGGGTTTGGCTTCAATCCACTTAGTGAAATAATCAATGGCTACAATCAGGAACTTCATTTGTGTCGTGGCCATAGGGAAAGGCCCTAGAATATCCATCCCCCACATAGCAAAGGGAATAGGCGAGTTGATAGATGTCAGCATCTCGGGAGGTTGTCTAACAACAGGTGCATGCTTCTGACAGCGGTCGCACTTCTTCAAATATTCTTTGGCATCAGCCATCATTTCCGGCCAATAAAAGCCTAGACGAGTTATCTTATGAGCCAAGGCCCTGCCCCCCAAGTATTGTCCACAAATACCTTCATGCACTTCTTCCAGAGCCAAGCGTGCCTCATCAGGCCTGAAACACCTCTAGTAGGGAACCACGAAAGATCTTTTGTAAAGAATCCCATCTATCAAAGAGTACCTTAGTGCTCGAACAGTTAACTTCCGTGCTTCAATTGCATCACTTGGAAACCAACCGGTTTGAATGTGAGCCTTGATAGGATCAATCCATGATGTCCCCAGGCCTATGGGAGCCACAAGCTTAACATCTATGCTTCGTGTCTTCAAAACACGAAAGTACACATTTCCCGAACTTTCTTCTATCTCAGATGAAGCAAACTTTGATAGCGCATCTGCCTTAGCATTTTCTTCCCTTGGAATGTGTTCAACATGGCATTCATTAAATTGGGTCATCACAGCCCTTACTAGGCGGACATACTTAGCCATCGTATCATCCCTTGCCTCAAATTCTCCCTTTACCTGGGATATGATCAGCTTCGAGTCTCCACGGACCTTTAAGTTTTTGACTCTAAGTGTCCCAGCTAGACCAAGGCCAACAATCAGGGCTTCATACTCTGCCTCATTGTTTGTGGTTGGGAAGTCTAACTTCATAGCATACTCAATTAAGAATCCATTAGGGCTTTGCAAAACCAACCCTGCTCCACTGGAATTTGTTTTTGATGCTCCATCAAAATAGAGAACCCAATATTCTTTCTCCTTATCATCCTTCTCTCTGTCCCCATTATCGACTCCCTTGTCTTGAGGTATGGTATCTTCCTGCCCCCCGACTTCTTGGTTGGGTATGGTACATTCCACCACGAAGTCAGCTAGTACCTAGGCTTTTATGGCCGTACGTGGCTTATACTTGAGATCGAACTCTCCCAACTCTATTGCCCACTTATTCAGTCTCCCACTTGCCTTGGGACTGTGAATGATATTTCTCAGTGGCTGATTCGTTAGCACCTCAATCTGATGAGCCTGAAAGTAAGGACGCAGTTTTCTCGAAGCCATTACCAAGGCTAGAGCAAATTTCTCAATAGTTGAATAATTCAATTCAGCACCATACAGAATTTTGCTGACATAATATATGGGTTTCTGGACTTTTAGCTCCTCCTTAACCAACACCGCGCTCAAGGCGCCCTCTGAGACGGCCAAGTATAAGAATAAAACTTCATTCAAAGATGGTTTGGCCAACAACGAGGCCTGAGCCATATACTTCTTTAACTCTTCGAATGCCTTCTGGCTTTCCTCATTCCATACAAAGTCTTTGATATTCTTTAGTGACTTGAAGAATGACAAGTACTTGTCTCCTGACTTGGAGATGAATCGTCCTAGCGCAGCGACCCTTCCTGTGAGCTTCTGAACATCCTTGACAGTTTTTGGTGGTTCCATGTCCAGGATTGCCTTTATTTTATCAGGGTTAGCCTCAATTCCTCTCTTTGAGACCATTAATCCCAAGAATTTTCCAGATCCTACTCCGAAAGCGCACTTCGTAGGATCCAACATCATCTTGTGGTACCTCAGGATCTCAAAAGCTTCCCTCAAATGGGTTATATGATCAGTCTTTACTAGACTCTTGACTAACATGTCATCAACATAGACTTCCATAGTCTTACCAATAAGATGCTTAGAAATTTTATTTACCAACCTTTGATAGGTGGCTCCCGCATTCTTAAGACCAAACGCCATAACAAGATAACAATAAACACCAAAGTCAGTGATAAATGATACCTTTGGAATGTCATCCTTGTGCATCTTAATCTAATTGTATCCGCTAAATCCATCCATGAAACTCAGCATCTCATGCCCAGCAGTGGCATCAATCAAAGTATCAATCCTTCACTACAAGAAAAATGTTAATAGACATCACACATTAGACATCGGTCACTGATGCCACTGATGTCTCAAACATAATTGACATCACCCCGTGTTTATTCGATGTCTTTCTAGTTTTAAGACACCGTCTATTTGAAAACCGATGTCTTAAGTTGAGTTTTTTAATATGGAACGCGCGGCCTCCTCAATTCTTTTCCCCCTTAACAAAATTTTTATTCCCTCCTTGACAATTTTAGGTTTCCCCCTCTCAAATTAAATAAAAACTAAAAACTCTCTCATTCTCACTCCCTCTCACATCTCTCTCACATCTCTCTCACAGCTCTCTCTGTCTCTCACAGCTCTCTCTCACAGCTCTCTCTCCGACAAGAACACACCCTTCTCATCACTCACTCACTGCTACTCACCACCTCTCACCACATCTGCTATGCTCTCTTTTTCTCTCAGCTTTCTCTACTCTCTTCGCTCATCAGCTCTCTCTCTCTTTCAATTAGGTTATTTCTCTTTTCGTTTTCATATTATAAAGTAAAATTAATTGGTCTTCTTTGTATTAATCGAAACCCTGGTTTTTTAAATCGAAACCCTAGTTTTTTAATCAAAATCCTTTAAATCGAAACCCTAGTTTTTAGAATTGGGGATTTTTTACAATAAAAATCCAAATTGAAGTACTGTATGGTGTTACTAATTATTTTGAATTTGTTTTATACAGGAATTGCAAATCAATCATGATACGTGGCTTCAAGTTCTGGATATTCTTTCTACCACACAAAAGCTAAATATGAAATTCTTTGCGATCTAGGTCCGTTTAATGTCATACTTAGTTTTATGTTTTTTTACTTTGATTTGTTAGAATTAATAAAGGAGAGATGGCTCGATATGACAGAGCAATGAACGTGTTCTCACCGGAGGGTCATCTACTTCAAGTGAAATACGCTATCGAAGCTGTCCGTAAAGGTAACGCCTCCGTTGATGTTAGAGGTAGTAATACTATCGTTCTCGGTGTTGAGAAGAAATCACATTTTACTTAAATATCCTGAAGCCATTTTGCTTGATGACTGATGTTATGTTTGATTTGGTATTTATCGGGTGGTTAATTTGGTTTGATGATTTTTATAGCTATGTTGTGGAATTGTAGAGGTTTTATATTTTTGTAATTGGAATGTAGTATTTTAGGCATGTAAGAAATGATGTTGTTTTGCTTGATGTTTTTGATATTATGGTCTGATTAGTGGATTTTATTTTTCTTGTTATATTCCGGAACTGTAGTGATTTTAGTTACAGTCTACAGGTGGGTTTTAGTAGTGAAGGAGCATATATCTCATGGCCTAAATGGAAATGGAACCTGTAGAAATCATTTCATGGTAGCACATATAAAACATGAACAATGATAACTGACATGGAGTACCTTAATTTGCAGATTGGTAATGCATACATAGACGAGGAAACTCAATTTAAAGGAACAATAGATTACTACTGGTCAAATGCTTTACTATCTATTGCATGTGCCTTACTACTCTAAGATTGATACTGACAGTATCACGTCTGAAGGAAAGTAAAAAATAGAAGGGAGGGAGATAAGAGACTATAGTAGTAGATCTGATAGATTATTGGTAAAAGATGATGAAAGATTTGTGAAGGTGAGTGGAATGAGCAAACACGTGAGAAGGAACAAGTTGTAAAAATCCATGAAAGACAAATAACTGTAACATACATATTATGATTTTTTTTGTCAGGTGTTATGATTTAAATGTTAATCAAATGAAGTAACAAATTCATCTTATGTGCTATCTATTTCCATTTTTCCGACTGAACATATTAAAATTTACTGCTTTAAAGCTCTTTACAATATACAGCCCGATTGATCCATCTTGTTTTACATTTCAATACCTTATATTCATGAAGGATTCCCTGTTACCAAAACTAATTATTTCCTATATCAAACTGAATGAGTCATCTTGATAGTGTATCTCTTTTTTGTAATGAAGCCCGATATGACTGTATTTTGCCTGACTAAGCTGTACTTGTTCCATCCTACCTGCATAGTCTATCATGCTGAAGCTACAGCACCTGGTGTATCACTATGCTGAAAGACTTGTATTTTTGTTGATTGTTTATTTATACTTTTGTCTTCAGGTTGAATATGAAAAAATGCCTGGCTGGCAATCTGATATTTCTTCCATCAGAAACTACTCTGATCTGCCAAAGGCTGCACGTGACAACGTGGAAAGAATAGAAGAGCTTGTTGGTGTACCCGTTTATTACAAGAGATGGATGCCCTCATGTCACTATTCCTCCAAAGACATGGGAATCTTGCAGGTACACATATCTAGTAGATTGTTAAATCACAGCTTATCATCTAATCTTAAAATTATTTGACTTATAATTGGTACTCTGACTAATTATATAACGTTGTTATCTGTAGTGGTGTAATTGATTATACAGAAGCCCTAACAACAGTCTTGCCAGTTATCAAGGAACTTATGAGCAGTGGCATCTGTGTCTGGCTATATAGGTGAACAAGAATTTTGCAATCCATTATACCCTTCAACCTACCTTATCCATACTTCTCTTCCCCTTCATATGTTTTTAGCCTTTTTCCATTCCATTTTCTGCAAGCAGTTGGTATCTTTTCTATAGTATATATTACATTTGAAGAAAACCTAATTTTATACTGCATATTGTGCTATCTAATCAAAATAGAGTAATCTGAGCTGTTTGAAATGTGTAAAACTTGTATTTCTATTGTTTGCATTTTTGTCTACTGAATTTACACATCTGAGACATGTTAACAAAATCATGGAAATTTCTTAATATCTCTTAAACAGTGTATAGAAGTAGAACTATATTATGCTTACTACACATTCTTTTTAAATTCTTCTGTTTTCTCCAGCTGACAGGAGAAAGAACGCGTTGTGTATGTTGATATGAGTAACCTTATTATTTGCCACTCCATGTATTATGATAATCTGTTTTGTTTCAGATGCATTGGTTCATCAGGCATCAATGATTCTTAAGTGTAGTATATTGATGTACTACAAAAATAGCAGGGGTAGAATGTACCGTAAGCAGGTGAGCCAATGTACACTAAAAACAAAGGACCTAAAAATATTTATGTTAGTATCACCACATAATAAAAAAAATTGTGAAAGAACTTCATACAAGATATTAACTCTTTGCAGATTATATTTCTTTTCTAACTGTAAATGTTTTTCAAGGGAAAAATGTTAACTTTAGTCGAGTATGTTGTACTGCTATACCGTGCTTTCCTTCTGGCTCCATTTTGGTATCGTTTCTTTTCGAACAATGAATATGGAAGCCTCTTTTCATCTCTAATTGCGGGGTTGTACTTGACTTTTAAGCTCATATCTATCGTTGAGAAGGTATGATTCTCTATGTGTTTGATGTATTAAGTGATCTTTGTTTTCTTATATATTGTTCCTGGTTTAATTATATCTAGTATGTAAAAGTAACAAACTGGGAAACTAATGTTAAGTTCTTTGGGTTTCCCTCAGGTTCAATATCTCTTTGCTTCTTTAAAGGCTATGCTTCGCACAGAGATTCAGTATGGAACTTATGCTACATCGGAGAAGGTGCACTACTGTCTTTTGTCATATAAGACCACTTATATTGTGTTCCAAAAATTAGTTTTTAATTCACTATTAATGATACAGAAAGCCTCTATAGAGTTTCAATGTGCTGGTGGTTGATAATTATAGCCAAAAACACCATACTACAAAGCAGTTTTTCATTTCAATTCTTACAAGATTAGTACACATGACTTCGGACCAAGTTTAGAACCCTAATACATTATTCTCATTGGCCCTGTAGTGTTTTCCTAATCCTAGCAAGTATTCAAAGACGAGAATCAAACGAATGGGTCACAGGGGCTAGGTCTTGGCCATCAGGCTACTTCCTCCTTTTCATGAGGTTGTTCCTGTGTGTTTTAAACCATTACTTTTATCCATCTCATTTGCCCCAATTAGATATACTGCTCTGGATGTTTTTCCTGCAAACAGGTTAATGAAGTTTTTATAAAGCTTTGTGTAAAAATCCATGAAAGACAAATAACTGTAACATACATATTATGATTTTTTTTTGTCAGGTGTTATGATTTAAATGTTAATCAAATGAAGTAACAAATTCATCTTATGTGCAGTGGCATCAGTGTCTGGCATCAGTGCAGCGGGGACACGGATGGCGTAGTGTCAGTGACAACAACAAGATATGCCATAGACTATCTTCAAACTACAGTCAAAACACAATGGTACCCCTAGTACACTAAGGTTGAGGTACTAATACTACATTATCAGCAAGCACACACAAAACCCTTCCTCTAGTTGTCAAATCACGAATCATTAATTTCTTCGATGATGTTTTTCAAGGTGGGAGGATATGCAGTTGGATACAAAAATTTGACATTTGTGACTGTAAGGGGATCCCGACATTTTGTTCCAAGTTATCAGCCTTCTCGTGCACTTGCTTTGTTCTCTTCCTTTTTGGCTGGAGAGCTTCCTCAAACAAATGTCTCCAATATCCTAAACACTTCCTCATGAGGTCGCCATCCGGAGTCTATTATTACTAGACTAAACATTACTGGCTATGCAATAGGTATATAACTTACGATCATTATACTTTTGGATAAACTTTGCTTGTATAAAGTTAATAACATGCAGTGTTTACTTTCCTTGCTCATCAGATGTTGTCCAGCAGTTAATGGAGCTCTTTTAGAAGATAATATGAAAGACGAGTACAGAATGACTCAGTGGCATCTGAGTTTTATCTGTAAATGTTAGGCAGCTAATCGTTCATATACATCATGTCTTACTTTTATGGTCATTAGTGTTTAGGTGTATGTATAGTAAACCTGCTATGCAGGAGAGAGTTTAAGAGATATTACTACTGATTGAAGAAATTTTCAATATACTGGCTACCCGTTTACATGGTCTTACATAAATCTTGTTTATTTCTTTTTGAGTTAGCAGTGTTTAGCACTTGACATGTATATAAGAAAAGCTGATGTCAAAAAAGATAATGTACATCACTTTAAGGTAAAACACTGATGTCAAAGAAATCCAGGTTCAAGTCTAAATGAAACATAAAAATCACTTTGTTTAAGATAAAACTGATGTCAAGTGACATTATAAACATCACTTTTAACCAAACAAAACTGATGTCAAAAAACGCAATGTACATCAGTTTCAGACAAATAACTGATGTGAAAGACTAACATGTTCAAGTCTAAATGATACATATACATCACTTCATTCTAGAAAAAAGTGATGTCTATACGCTAAATTAGACATCACCTTTCATTAAAGAAACAGATGTTTAATATGCCATTTTACATCACCTCTGTCAAAATTATCGATGTTTTATGACAAAAAACATAGCTCATGATGTGTTTAACATGTTTAATTAGGTGTAATTTAGTTATTAAATAATTTATTTATAGCATTTTATGTAAATAATCAACACATAGACATCTGTTTTTTAACTAAAATCGATGTCTAATCGAGTATAGACATCGGGGATCCACCGATGTCTAGAATAGACATCACCGACATCAACATCCGTTGTGAAACAACATAGACATCGGTCAAAAAGCGATGTCTATGGACTTTTTTCTTGTAGTGCTTGGCAATGGAAAACAGTCTTTAGGGCATGCATCATTCAGATCAGTGAAGTCTATACACATCCTCCACTTTCCATTAGCCTTCTTCACCATTACAGGGTTTGCTAACCACTCCGGAAATTGAATCTCCTCAATGAAACCAGCCTCTAGGAGCTTCTCTACTTCCTGTTTTATAGCCTCTTGTCTTTCCGGGGCAAAATTTCTTTTCTTTTGTTTCACTGTCTTTCGGCTTGGATCCACATTTAGCTTGTGAGTAATCAACTTCGGGTCTATGCCTGGCATATCAGCTGCTGACCATGCAAATATATCACTATTTTCTTGCAAAAATTTCACCAACTTCCCTCTAACGGGCTCCTCTAGTGTGGCTCCAATGAAAATCATCCTCTCAGGATTCTCGGGGTCTAAAGGAACCGAAACCAAGTCTTCTGCTGGCTTTCCTCTCTTCTCGTCATTTTCTCGGACATCCATATCTTCAATAGGAAGAACCTGCCCCCCGACTCCATCTGCCCTCAAAGAGGCCACATAACAGCTTCTAGCCATTATTTGATCTTCTTTCTCTTCTCCAATCTCGTTTCGGGTGGGAAACTTCATAACTGAATGGTAGGAAGAGGGGACTGCCTTAAAGGCATGTATCCCTGTTCTCCCCATGATAGCATTATAAGTTGAACTAGCCTTTACTACCACGAAATCCAACATCTGCGTTGCTTGTCTTGGTTCCGTACCTATGGTGGTTGGCAGTTTGATTATTCCTTCCACAGGACATTCTACTCCAGCAAATCCATATATCGGCATGTCGGTTGGTGTAATAACCCCAATTTTTGGAATTTTTTTTTGAAACCCTTATGAATAGTGTTTTTGCTGAATGAGAAAAGTTTTCATGCCACACTATGTAGGGGTTCTATTATGGATATTCTGAGATTTTATTAGTACTCTACATGGTATATAAGTGTATGTAAAGATCGTCAGAATCCAATTCCGAACACTTTGATTTTTCCCGGAAATCCACTAGATACGGAAAGAATTGAGTATAAGGTAACAGGATAAAAAGGATTTAAATTAATGGATTATAAGAGAGGATCATAAAAGGAATATAATATATTGAGAAAGGTTAAGGGAACCTAAATAATAAGATCCCGGGTATGATCCCTCAAACGATAAACGAAAACAAAAGTTAAGCGAACCGTATAACAGATCAGCGGTCATTAGGCAAGCAATTAGGAGTTAATCAAGGAGGTTAGGGATGATGATGTCATCAAACCAACAAGGTGTGGACAAGTGGAAGCATTATGACATGTGCAAGATGACATAAGCATGACAAGGGGTTTTGTTTTGTTGGTTGATTTTGGGCCATGTAAAATTTACCATGGTAAAAAGCTAAAACATTTTCCAAGGCCAAAAAGGAGAAGCAACCAAGCAAATATCATAAAACACAAAAATTAGAAGTTGACTTTCCCATTTCAAGAAGAAAGCTCTCGGCTAAAACAAACCCAGCAACTTCAAACTGCCATATCTCCTTCAATACTCACTCAAATGTTGTGTTCTATAGCTCGTTGGAAAGGTATTGAGATGTCCTACAACTCTTGTTCACAAGTATCTTCCAAATAAGCAAGGTAAGACCCTCATTTTTACAGTTCTTTAAATCGGACTTTTAGAAACTTCAAAGCCTAACTTTGTGTTCTTGATTTCTTTGGAAAGATCAAGCTTGTAGGAGGCTCCCTAAGGCTTCCTAGCAACTTAACACCTCCCAAGGAAGGTATAAATCTTCACACCCTTTAGTAATAAGTTTGAATGTTGAAGTTTGGAGATGGTTTGGATGGATGAGTAGTAATTTGAATGATAAGCATGATTCGAGCTTAATTGTTAAGTAGTTTAGTTGAATTTGGAGATGTTATAATATATGATTGGATTGAGATCCTTGAGCTTATTATGACTGAAATCAGTAGCATTGATGTGTATCTTGAGTTGTTGTTGATTGGTAGTTGGATTGATATGATTTGGAATGGTAAAAAATTGGGAAATCGCGTAAACATAGCCGTCGTAACGTCCGATTTTCTTTAGACTGTTTTTGTGCATAACATTAGGACCCGAGAACCCCCTGCTAGATTATGACCACTGCCATGATTAGATAGCTCATGTTACGAGCTTCGTTTTGATATGTAGTTCGTTCGATTCCGATGCACGGTTTAGGAGAAACGACCGTTTCAAGTAACGGCGTTTCGCGAACGAAACTTTTTCCCTCGCCTTACTTTGAAATGTAGGTTAAAGACCAAAAAGGGTTAATTAATGTATGAAACATTTATGGTAAGTGTGTTAGGCAGTTGGTAAGACATTCGCGAAGGAATCGCTTTAAAACTCGTAAAGGTTAAATTATTAAAAATGGTGGAGCCGAGGGTACCCGAGTGACTTAAGCGAATCAGTAAGCGCAAAACGAGCGTTAGAGTCTGAGTTGGTTAGAGTATAGATTTACAAGTGACTTTGCTTTAATTCCAACTTACTTGTTGTTTATAGGTTACCAGACTCGTCCCGAGCCATTCGTAATCCCCAGTCGCTCAGGCAAGTTTTCTACCCGTTATACTGTTGTTGTGATGTAAATATATGTATATGCATTATCTTGTGATATTGCATGATTGTTATTAGCAAATTTTGCGATATATTGGAGCATGCTAATATGGTATATATGCATGTCTGTTTCGTAATCTGGTTATCTATCGGTTGATTTCAATGCTTATAGTTGCATAATACCTATGCTAGAAATAAGCAAGTAGTTGCGTATACCCTTAGTATAGGGGATAAAAGGTGAACATATTTCTAAACCGGGAGTCGATGTTCCCGAGTATATTATATATATATATATTTATTTATATATATATATATATGGATATAGTTTTTAAAACTATTAATCGAATAAGGTTTATTCGATAACTTTCACTTTATTTTATTATTGAATATTATTTCGAATATTATTCGAAGGCGTATGACTCATTTATTTCATTTATTGAATATTATTTGAATATTCATTTGAGGATCTATGACTCCGATTATTAGCTGAGATATATTCTTTATTTTATTAAAGAATAAGGTGTCGATAATCAAACTTATTTTTGATTATTCAAATAAAGATATTACTTTCGTATAAGTATATCTTTGATTATTTGCTACTCATTTCAAGTATAAGTTTTAATACTTCTACTTCAATTATTTTATAAAGATTATTCTTTATGGGAATATTATTTAAATAATAATATTCAGACATTTTCTAAATATTCTGGGGACTGGTTTACTTCATTAAATCAGCTTCACTCCAAACATTCTTAAAAATGTTTTGCGAGTCTTCAAAATGATTTTTAAAAGGTAGAGCGGATCCCAAAACTTGTTTTCAAATTCAAGATCTTCCATTTTAAGGGAACTTGAATACTCGCTCAAAAACCTAAGGGATCCGGCTCTGTGGTGTATTTTATATTCGCAACAAGGTTGCTGTTTTGTTAAATGAATCGATTACTTACCCAACACTCGGGAAGTAAAATTCTTGGAACAAGTTAATCCATTAACAGGCATCGCCTGGGAAATATCGGTGAGTTTTCCTTTCCAACTAGATACGACTTCTCGGTGGAGCCGTATCAACAAGTTTCTACTTGGGGAAAGTGGGGACGAGCTTTACGTTTCAGAGTCATGGATTTCATCTGAACTAGGAGTGGCGTAAGTGGTCGAGTAGCGCCGGCCCAGCCTTATTATATTGGCCCAAATGGCCTGGAAGTTCCGCTAAGGCGGTCCATTCCTTAGGAGTTCAGTGTTCGGTTGACAAGTAAATCCGACAGGTTCTCCTCTACATGTAGAAAATGGTGGGGTTGTACTACTACGACTGATCATCGTAAGTGGTCTTCCTGGCGCGGTAAACTCCCGTAATGAGTTCATCATCCAATTGGATATTTCTGCAACACTACCCAGAGCACTTCGATAGAAAGGCTACGGTTGGGCGATTGTTGAGTGTTGGCAGGGTCAAGTTTTCAAAATGATGTTTGCATCAAATGAAGTATCTCGTAACTTCATTTTATTTTGATGATATTTTAAAGATTTAATCTATTCAAATCTGGTCTTGTAGTCTCATCTATGTGATGAACTTTTGAAACTAATTATAACTTGAACGGTGGTTGTTCGAGTAGTATTTGGAAAGATATAAGTATATTGGAGTATCTTGTAACTTCATCTTTTAAACTTATATCTAGTAAATGATTATCTTATGCATGACAAAGATTTTCAGAAAAACGTTGAGACAAGGTTAGATATATGAGATCACCTTGCAACGATATTTTTATACAGTTATACACTGAAACTCTGTGTGTATTATGCATGGAAGAGGACTTCCAATATTTTGAAAAGTATATATGTATATATACTGAATATTTTGCGACTTCATCGCATTAAGATATCAACTTGGTTCATTTCTTTTGACCAAGACTTTCATGAGTACTATGAGAAGGCTCATATATTGTTAATCATTATATATATTATTTTGGTGGGCTTGCTGCTCACCCTTGCTTTCTTCTTTCATCACACAACATCAGATAGATAAGATGAACAGGACCAAGCTCCCAATTCGCGAGCGGATAGGAAGCGTTCCGCAGCTTCCTATAGGCATTGAAGTCACTGTAGCTGAGGTAGGGAACTACCAATAGGCTAGGCTTTCAACTTTTGATGTATCAGATTATGTATATTTATGAATTGTAATAATGGCAAAGAAATGTAAATTTATTCAGAAACCTGTTTAAGGTGTATTAGCATATAATTATGGAATAAAACGACTTGTGATTATTTTTGGATATTCATCTCTGAGACTATAACTTGTGGTGTGTGTTTATTGTGGGGTCACAGTACAGAGTAGTTGATTATTTATTAAGATTGGGTGTTGTTAAGGGAAATGGAACTCGTGACAACCCGGATCCCCGACCCCGGATTTGGGGGTGTTACAGAAATGGTATCAGAGCTAAGCGTTATAAACCTCAGAGATGATGGGACGTTAAGATAATAAGTTCACTAAGATAATAAGAACTCTTGCCAAGTTCATAGTCGGACTACCTAACGTAGTACTGACAGTTAAAACCCTTATAAGAACCCTTATAAATGTAGCGATAGAAGCGTAGTTCGTTATCGTATATGGTAGCGGGACTCCGAACCCTGAAGTTGAGGAACATCAACGCGATGATGTTTTATTACTAATTGGAGATCAGATTGTGGATCCAATAGAGCGTCCTAACGCAGGACCGGATGATGTTGATATTGAGGATGTAGCGATTGAGGATGTTGTCCTAGAAGGGATATTTGCTGAGGAGGATCCCATGGAGGATCCTGACGAGATTGGATAAAGGACCACTGATGAATTGATGACCCTGGTTGGGTCGACTACCAGAGGTAGGATTGGCCGGTCACTACCAGAGGTTCGTTCAAGTTTGTAAAGATAGTAGCCCCTTTAACGCGGCTTACTCGTAAGACTGAGAAGTTCGAATGGACAGAGAAATGCGAGAATAACTTTTAAGAACCGAAGCAAAGGTTGGTGACGTTCCCTATGTTGGCGTTGCCGGATGGAAAATGAGATTTTGTGATTTGTAAGTGACGCTTCGCATAAGGAATTAGGGTGCTTCTTATATAGCACAGCAAGATAATCGCGTCTGCGTCAAGATAATTAAGGGAATTTAAAATTCGATATCCCCACCCATGAGCTTGGGCTCGTGGCAATAGTTTTGCCCTAAAGATTTGAGGCACTACTTGTATGGAGAGAAGTGTGAGATTCACAAACCATAGGAGCTCTAGTACATTCTTACGTAGAAAGAGCTCAACATACGCCAGAGGAGGCGGTTAGAGCTAATCAAGAATTATGATTGGGAGATTCTTTATCATTCGGGGAAAGCCAATATGGTGGCTGATGCCCTTAGTAAAAAGGAGAGACTCAAGATGATAATGTCTTTTGGAGAGTTTATAAGAGATTTTGAGAAAATGGAAATAGTAGTGAAGGTAATCGGAGCCGGTACCGAAAAGCTGTTTGAGATAGCAATACAGCCCGAAGTATTGGAAAAGAACATATTGTGCCAGTAAAAGTGATGAATGAAGGCAGAGAGCCAACAAATAGGTATGAGATTAATACCGAGAGAGATGATAAGGGAATAATGAGGTATTCCTATAAAATTTGGGTTCCAAAGGTTTAAGAGCTTAAAGATGAAATCTTAGATGAAAGCTAGTTTGAGGAATAAGAGTTAGAGCAAACCCTGAACGTGATAGTCAGGGAGGTTGCCACCAAGACAAAAGGAACCCATAACATGATGAAGTGGAAAATGAGGATTTAAATTATGTAAGATGACCCCAATTATGGGGAGTAGGAAGAAATATTTAGACTGAGGAAACAAAAGTCGAGTAAGGACAGGAGACCCGAGATGGTACCCCTATACGGCAATTCATGGACCTGTCTAAAGAGAACTTAGACTATTATCCCCAACCACCACCCTGAGGAGACAGTGCGGTGGGAAATTCTTTCATGACCTTTAAGTCGCTAAGCTCTCAGAGTTCCAAGGAACAAGCTGACCCAGTCGAGGCAAGAGCCTGGCTAAAGGAAATAGATGAATCATTTGAGATTCTAAATGATTGACGAACCACAAAAGACTGTTTTGTCACTTACCCTCCTAAGAGAGAGACCACCCGCTGGTGAAAGACCAAGGAAGGCACGGAGCAAGAGATTATAATAAACTGATTTAAGTTCAGTCAATTGTTTTCAGGAAAGTACTTCCCAAGGTTATGGAGATAGTGTAAAAGCTTAAGAGCCAGAACAAAGGCAGACGAGTATGATGAATTATGAATCTAAGTTGTAAAAGTTATCAAGATTCGTTCTGAAGACACGAATCCAGAATGACGGGATGTTTGAAATCAATGCTTATGTTGTGTTGGTTCATGAAATAACGATAAGAGAAAGGAATATAAAGGCAAGAGAGTTTGAGGAATGTTAAGGGAGTTGGGTATGAGGAAACCCTAAAGACTCGTAGAAATAGAAATAGAAAAGTAGGTAATCGTCCGGATGAGAGTGATTCACCATGAGTTAAATTGATGGTTGAAGGTATAAGAGATACATATATTTTATCCCCTGTAAGTTGGGAAGATTCGAGGAAACCTTGAGATAATTCGAAGGATAAATAATGAGACGCGGATAGACTGAGGAGACAAGAAAGTAAGAAATTAAGAAAATTGGGTGAAGGAAGTGACCTTCAAGAAGGTAAAGTGTAAGACCGGTGGCATGATACCCAGAAAGGGAGACGCCAGATATGAAAGATATCCCAACATTGAGATGACTGTTGAGATAAACAACAAAAGTAAATAAGGAATTATTAAGAAGAAGTTCACATTGAACATGACCAATATCTTCCAGAACATCCATGTTATCATTACCAAATCAAGAAAGAAAAGTGGATGACCATTGTTATCTTTTGGAGGCCATATGGATTGACCTCAATTTGAATAAGGATGCTATTATGAAGTTAGGTATAGACTATCGAGGTGGGAATGATTGAATAAGACACCCTTATCAGGGATATATGACTTGATTTATCCATGGAAGGATGCAGGTACCTTTTAAAGGTGGAATTAAGGATAGAACATCGGTAACTTAAAATGAATCCTAGGGGAATGCATAAAGGTTGGAATTTCACCCTTAATAGGGACAGTATGAGTTTTGACAGTATGATTTGGAAAGGGTTAATGTAGCAACAACCTTTAAGAATCAGTGGAGAAATTTTTCAGAAGTATATAGACAATGGTTCTAGTAATAGTAAATGGTATTTTAATATGCCCTGTATCTAGGGAATACAGGAGGAACGATTGAAGGATAACCTTAGAGGTTTTACAAGGAGAAAGGTAATATTCAAAATTCTCAAGAATAGAAATGTTGATAAAGGAAATATGACGTAATTATAATGTTGCCAAGTGGGGCACGTGTTAAACCACGAGAAAGTATGGATCGAACCAGTAATGGTCGAAATTGTTCAGGGCAATTAGGACTTAAGATAAAAGATGTTCTAAGTATGATTAAGAGTCAGTCTTGATAGTGATTAGCCTCTAAAGACTGAGGCAATAACTTATGGAAAAATGTTGATTTTTTTTATTATTATTTACTCATCAGATATTAAAGAAAAGCATTTTCACATAAGCTGTGATTGAAATAAGGTAGAAAATTTATTTGGAGGTGGTTAAAATGACATTGACTGTAAGGAAATTTTACTATCAGGAAAGGCCAAAGAGGTGGCCGACACTTTAAAGGTAAGTGGATAATTATAGGCGCGTGTGCCAAAAGAATGCAGTGATGATGGTTAAAACTGTGAAGGTTGTATTATGGTTTGGAAGATTGACATTCCTTCTGATGACTGTGCAATACCCAACCGTAATAGTAGTTGGTAAAGGTTTAATTCGTGTAATCGCCATGAACGGGCTATCTATCTTAGAAGGTCCTCTCTTGAGAATAATCCAGGACCATATTTCAAAAAGGACTAAACAAACCTTGGAGTTAAGTCTTCTATTGAAGGCATACGATTAAGAATGGTATTAACCTGCTATCGTTGCTTTGATTGAAACTCTTCTGCAATTTTATCTGCTTCATGTCATATGTATGTCAGGATCAGGAGTGTTCTTCATGAATCAGGAATGGTGATTATGTTACCTCCTTAGAAGAATTCTATACGACATGTATGGACTCCGTATGGTTAGCTATTAAGATTTCATGGAAAGTGAATGATGACAGTGGGTCAGTGGTGGACCATAGTAAGGCAGCAATGATTCTGCGAGTAACGAGCTGATTACAACCGTGAGAGTTGTATTGGAATGGATGTTGAGATTGAGTACCACTAAACGGGTCGTGGTAGTGTATAAGTTATCATTGATAGACTAATTAAGTAGAGTATCTACCTATTGAATATTTATTCCCTCTTATGAAAAGAGAGTCGTATTACTATATGAGGAAGGTTGCGGTGCAAGCATAGAACTCTAGTAACGGTGATGTCTAGAATAAGATCCCAGATTCGATTTTCGATATCGAGGGAGTTTTAAAGGTGATTGTGTATAAGCTCGAGGAAGAGCATGGGTCCATAGAATGATGGACGGAATAGCGAAAATATTTAGGCATGTGGAATACAATGCTATAATACTTGATGCTGATATAAATACATATATGTTTTGTTCTCCTATGACAAACCTCTATAGTTCAGAGGTAGATTCCAAGCCAGCTATTTTATGGCAATAATTTTTTTTTACGAATATACAATTCTCTTCAGTTCGTTTTTTTCTCTTCTTTTCATTTCATGTAAGCTGAGAAGAACAACCCTTCCAGAAGGGGAGGTATTGCCGAATGACTATCTATCTGTGTGATAGAAGCCTAGTAGGATACCAACTATTGTTTAATTGCTTGTCAAGTACTAAAGGCTGGCCACCTTTTGTACTAACTATGCGATATAACAAGTGTTCATGATCATAGTGATCTCTCAATAAATTCTTTTACTTCTATATGAAGGACCAAGCTTTCGAAGATGGAAGCAGCTAAAGGAAGTAGTATCAGTACGGTGGTATTCCGATTCTAACGCGTTCGTGATACTAAGGTTGACGTGGTTATTAAAAGGTTATAGAACGCTAACGAGCAAAAATATAACCAGTATAATAGTAGGAACGGAAGGTAGTAGCGATTATGAACTGGAAAAGAATGGGTATTAAGAAGCAAAAGCTCTAATGCTAAAAGCTATAATGAGAGTCTGTGCCATAGAATTGAAAGAAATTGGAATGATCATTTAACACGGATCGAATTTTCTTACGACAATAGATCATATGTCAGTATTGAGATATCGCCTTATGAGATCCTTGAGGGAAGACAATGTCGATCTCCCTTATGTTAGGATGAAGTTGTAGAGCGCAAGATGCTCGGACCCGCAGTAGTCCAAAGGACCAGGGATATAATAGATCTAATCAGAGGACGGCTGGTAGTAGTCCAAGATGGACATAAGAGGTATGCTGATTTGACTCAAAAGGACAAAGAGTATGAAATAGGGGACCTAGTAATGTGATAGGTATCCCTTGGAAAGGATTGATGAGGTTCGGAAAGAAAGGAAAGCTAAGTCTACAATTTGTTGGACCCTTGGATATATTAAGACGTTTTGGGAAGTTAGCATATGAGCTAGCCCTACCCCCGAACATGTAGCAAGTTCATAATGTGTTCCACGTATCAATGTTAAGAAAGTGTAATTCGGATGCCAGATAAATAAGGGCATATGAGCGCATAGACATGCAACCCAACGTAACCTATATGGAGCAACCAGAAAGGGTTATAGATTGAAAAAGGAACAATTGCTTAGGAAAAGGGTTATCAAACTAGTCAGAGTTTGATGGTAGAACCACAATGTGGGAAAATTTACTTGAGAGTTAGAAAGTGCAATGCTAAGAGAGTATCCCTATTCATTTTCTATCTGATTCCGGGACGGAATCCTTTTAAGGAGGGGAGACTGTAATAACCCCAATTTTTGGAATTTTTTTTTTGAAACCCTTATGAATAGTGTTTTTGCTGAATGAGAAAAGTTTTCATGCCACACTATGTAGGGGTTCTATTATGGATATTCTGAGATTTTATTAGTACTCTACATGGTATATAAGTGTATGTAAAGATCGTCAGAATCCAATTCCGAACACTTTGATTTTTCCCGGAAATCCACTAGATACGGAAAGAATTGAGTATAAGGTAACAGGATAAAAAGGATTTAAATTAATGGATTATAAGAGAGGATCATAAAAGGAATATAATATATTGAGAAAGGTTAAGGGAACCTAAATAATAAGATCCCGGGTATGATCCCTCAAACGATAAACGAAAACAAAAGTTAAGCGAACTGTATAACAGATCAGCGGTCATTAGGCAAGCAATTAGGAGTTAATCAAGGAGGTTAGGGATGATGATATCATCAAACCAACAAGGTGTGGACAAGTGGAAGCATTATGACATGTGCAAGATGACATAAGCATGACAAGGGGTTTTGTTTTGTTGGTTGATTTTGGGCCATGTAAAATTTACCATGGTAAAAAGCTAAAACATTTTCCAAGGCCAAAAAGGAGAAGCAACCAAGCAAATATCATAAAACACAAAAATTAGAAGTTGACTTTCCCATTTCAAGAAGAAAGCTCTCGGCTAAAATAAACCCAGCAACTTCAAACTGCCATATCTCCTTCAATACTCACTCAAATGTTGTGTTCTATAGCTCGTTGGAAAGGTATTGAGATGTCCTACAACTCTTGTTCACAAGTATCTTCCAAATAAGCAAGGTAAGACCCTCATTTTTACAGTTCTTTAAATCGGACTTTTAGAAACTTCAAAGCCTAACTTTGTGTTCTTGATTTCTTTGGAAAGATCAAGCTTGTAGGAGGCTCCCTAAGGCTTCCTAGCAACTTAACACCTCCCAAGGAAGGTATAAATCTTCACACCCTTTAGTAATAAGTTTGAATGTTGAAGTTTGGAGATGGTTTGGATGGATGAGTAGTAATTTGAATGATAAGCATGATTCGAGCTTAATTGTTAAGTAGTTTAGTTGAATTTGGAGATGTTATAATATATGATTGGATTGAGATCCTTGAGCTTATTATGACTGAAATCAGTAGCATTGATGTGTATCTTGAGTTGTTGTTGATTGGTAGTTGGATTGATATGATTTGGAATGGTAAAAAATTGGGAAATCGCGTAAACATAGCCGTCGTAACGTCCGATTTTCTTTAGACTGTTTTTGTGCATAACATTAGGACCCGAGAACCCCCTGCTAGATTATGACCACTGCCATGATTAGATAGCTCATGTTACGAGCTTCGTTTTGATATGTAGTTCGTTCGATTCCGATGCACGGTTTAGGAGAAACGACCGTTTCAAGTAACGGCGTTTCGCGAACGAAACTTTTTCCCTCGCCTTACTTTGAAATGTAGGTTAAAGACCAAAAAGGGTTAATTAATGTATGAAACATTTATTGTAAGTGTGTTAGGCAGTTGGTAAGACATTCGCGAAGGAATCGCTTTAAAACTCGTAAAGGTTAAATTATTAAAAATGGTGGAGCCGAGGGTACCCGAGTGACTTAAGCGAATCAGTAAGCGCAAAACGAGCGTTAGAGTCTGAGTTGGTTAGAGTATAGATTTACAAGTGACTTTGCTTTAATTCCAACTTACTTGTTGTTTATAGGTTACCAGACTCGTCCCGAGCCATTCGTAATCCCCAGTCGCTCAGGCAAGTTTTCTACCCGTTATACTGTTGTTGTGATGTAAATATATGTATATGCATTATCTTGTGATATTGCATGATTGTTATTAGCAAATTTTGCGATATATTGGAGCATGCTAATATGGTATATATGCATGTCTGTTTCGTAATCTGGTTATCTATCGGTTGATTTCAATGCTTATAGTTGCATAATACCTATGCTAGAAATAAGCAAGTAGTTGCGTATACCCTTAGTATAGGGGATAAAAGGTGAACATATTTCTAAACCGGGAGTCGATGTTCCCGAGTATATTATATATATATATTTATTTATATATATATATATATGGATATAGTTTTTAAAACTATTAATCGAATAAGGTTTATTCGATAACTTTCACTTTATTTTATTATTGAATATTATTTCGAATATTATTCGAAGGCGTATGACTCATTTATTTCATTTATTGAATATTATTTGAATATTCATTTGAGGATCTATGACTCCGATTATTAGCTGAGATATATTCTTTATTTTATTAAAGAATAAGGTGTCGATAATCAAACTTATTTTTGATTATTCAAATAAAGATATTACTTTCGTATAAGTATATCTTTGATTATTTGCTACTCATTTCAAGTATAAGTTTTAATACTTCTACTTCAATTATTTTATAAAGATTATTCTTTATGGGAATATTATTTAAATAATAATATTCAGACATTTTCTAAATATTCTGGGGACTGGTTTACTTCATTAAATCAGCTTCACTCCAAACATTCTTAAAAATGTTTTGCGAGTCTTCAAAATGATTTTTAAAAGGTAGAGCGGATCCCAAAACTTGTTTTCAAATTCAAGATCTTCCATTTTAAGGGAACTTGAATACTCGCTCAAAAACCTAAGGGATCCGGCTCTGTGGTGTATTTTATATTCGCAACAAGGTTGCTGTTTTGTTAAATGAATCGATTACTTACCCAACACTCGGGAAGTAAAATTCTTGGAACAAGTTAATCCATTAACAGGCATCGCCTGGGAAATATCGGTGAGTTTTCCTTTCCAACTAGATACGACTTCTCGGTGGAGCCGTATCAACAAGTTTCTACTTGGGGAAAGTGGGGACGAGCTTTACGTTTCAGAGTCATGGATTTCATCTGAACTAGGAGTGGCGTAAGTGGTCGAGTAGCGCCGGCCCAGCCTTATTATATTGGCCCAAATGGCCTGGAAGTTCCGCTAAGGCGGTCCATTCCTTAGGAGTTCAGTGTTCGGTTGACAAGTAAATCCGACAGGTTCTCCTCTACATGTAGAAAATGGTGGGGTTGTACTACTACGACTGATCATCGTAAGTGGTCTTCCTGGCGCGGTAAACTCCCGTAATGAGTTCATCATCCAATTGGATATTTCTGCAACACTACCCAGAGCACTTCGATAGAAAGGCTACGGTTGGGCGATTGTTGAGTGTTGGCAGGGTCAAGTTTTCAAAATGATGTTTGCATCAAATGAAGTATCTCGTAACTTCATTTTATTTTGATGATATTTTAAAGATTTAATCTATTCAAATCTGGTCTTGTAGTCTCATCTATGTGATGAACTTTTGAAACTAATTATAACTTGAACGGTGGTTGTTCGAGTAGTATTTGGAAAGATATAAGTATATTGGAGTATCTTGTAACTTCATCTTTTAAACTTATATCTAGTAAATGATTATCTTATGCATGACAAAGATTTTCAGAAAAACGTTGAGACAAGGTTAGATATATGAGATCACCTTGCAACGATATTTTTATACAGTTATACACTGAAACTCTGTGTGTATTATGCATGGAAGAGGACTTCCAATATTTTGAAAAGTATATATGTATATATATACTGAATATTTTGCGACTTCATCGCATTAAGATATCAACTTGGTTCATTTCTTTTGACCAAGACTTTCATGAGTACTATGAGAAGGCTCATATATTGTTAATCATTATATATATTATTTTGGTGGGCTTGCTGCTCACCCTTGCTTTCTTCTTTCATCACACAACATCAGATAGATAAGATGAACAGGACCAAGCTCCCAATTCGCGAGCGGATAGGAAGCGTTCCGCAGCTTCCTATAGGCATTGAAGTCACTGTAGCTGAGGTAGGGAACTACCAATAGGCTAGGCTTTCAACTTTTGATGTATCAGATTATGTATATTTATGAATTGTAATAATGGCAAAGAAATGTAAATTTATTCAGAAACCTGTTTAAGGTGTATTAGCATATAATTATGGAATAAAACGACTTGTGATTATTTTTGGATATTCATCTCTGAGACTATAACTTGTGGTGTGTGTTTATTGTGGGGTCACAGTACAGAGTAGTTGATTATTTATTAAGATTGGGTGTTGTTAAGGGAAATGGAACTCGTGACAACCCGGATCCCCGACCCCGGATTTGGGGGTGTTACAGTTGGTGTCAACTGGGAATCGTTATACCCCATCCTTAGAAAGGCGTCGTGGAGCAATATATCCACAGAAGCACCATTATCAATAAGAACCCTTTTAACCGGCCTATTTCCTATTATTGGTGTTATGACCAACGGGTCGTCATGAGGAAACTTTACGCCCTCTAGGTCAGAATCATCAAAAGCCAATGTTACTTCTATCCTGGCCCTCTTCGGGGCTTCTCCAACAATATGCATAACCTCTCTAGTATATGCCTTTCTTGAATTTTTGGACAATCCAGCAGCAGTCGGACCTCCAAAGATCGTGTTTATCACAGGTCCTCGAGGGCGTCGTGATCCTCCAAAAATTGCATTTATAACCGGCCCTCTAGGTTGGGGATTCCGCCCCTGATCGTCTTGGTCCCTCCTACGATCTTCAAAATTCTTCCTTCCACTATTATTTCTGTCCTCTCCATCTCCAGTATACTTGTTCAATCTTCCTTTTCGGATCAAAAACTCAATTTCATCTTTCAATTGTCTACACTCATCGGTGTCATGGCCAACATCCTTGTGAAACCTGCAGTACTTGCTCTTATCTAGCTTGGCGGGATCAGCCTTCAAGGGCTTAGGCCAGCGAATATCTCTATCTTTCTCAATCTCCATCAAAATTTGACTTCTAGGAGCATTCAGCTTAGCATATTCAGTGAACTTTCGCCCAGGTCCTCCCTTGTTGGGGGTTGAATCAGGGTTTTGTTTGGTTCTAGGATATTTGTCCTTTGCAATATATTCTAGATCAGTTTTCCGCTTCTTGCCTCCAGTGGGCTCATTACTTATTACGGTCTTCCTCATACTTTCTTCAACCTTGATATACTTCCCTGCCCTCTCTTGGAGCTGCAACATGCTTTCAGGGGGACGTTTGGCCAAGGACATCTTGAAAAACTCATCCCTAGTTCCTTGTTGTAGTGCTATCATGGCTACCTTATCATCAAGGTCCGGGACTTTTAAAGCCTCTTTTGTGAAACGATTCAGGTAATCTCTCAAGGATTCCTTAGCTCCCTGCACAATACTCATAAGAGATGCTGAACTTTTCTCATGGACTCTCCCGCTGATGAATTGCTTAATAAAAGCCTGACTTAACTCTCTGAACGATCCAATAGAGTTTGGGGGTAAGCGACTGTACCATCTTTGAGCCATACCTGACAGGGTTTGAGGGAAGGCCCGACACTTAATAGCGTCATTCACGGATTGCAGCAGCAGTGCATTAGAGAATGTCCTGATATGGTTAGCGGGGTCTCCGGTGCCATCATAGGCTTTGATAGTGGGCATCTTTGATTTCCTTGAGATATGGGCATTCATTATTTCTTCTGTGAAGGGTGGAGTTGGATCATCAGGATCTCTAAGGGGAAGGAGATTGCTTGGATCAGTTCTTGGGAAGACAGCCCTTCTTCGTACCGGACCATCCAGGTCTATGACAGGAGGAGGATTTCTCCCCCTAGGAGGTATCTGGGGTCTGGTGGCCTGGTGAGCTTCCAAGTCACGCCTCAGCCTTTGGATCTCAGCCACATGAGCCCTTATCCTTTCCTGCACTTCCTGGGGATTCGCCCCTTGGGTGCTTCGAGGGCGTTGCCTTTCATCGGCCATCGGCTCCTTGCCTGGACGTCTCCTTCTTGGGGCCACTTCATCATCCGAAGACTCAGAATCTCTCTCAGTGTAAGGACCAGAAAATTCTCGATCCTCGGGGATAGGAGCCAAACCTCGTATATAAGGGGGTGATTGCCCTCGTGCTTCACTTCACCCAGCATATCCACTTCCTCCAACCTCGGGGTAAAGAGGCATCCCATAAGGGGGGTTAGTAGTAACAACAATACCCAACGGGTCGAAAATTCACAGGTATATGTATTTGTTGAACTTGAGGATTCGTACCTTGAATAGTCGGGGGAGTCGTCCCTTGTGGCTGAGGTTGAGTTACCCCTATCTGGGTTTCCGCTTGAGTAGATGCCTAAGTTGAGTGGGGAGGAATCTCCACGGTTGACGAAATCACCTGAGTTGTCCCTGATGGTGTTCCCTCCTCCAGAGCGCTAGTTGTTCTCCGTGTTCTCGCCATGGTTGTTGTTCGTTCCCCACAGACGGCGCCAAATGTTATGGATAAAAAACTAAGGTTATTATTTGCTGTATTTATTACTAAGATTTGGAAGCTCAAGGCCTTTAATGGCTGCTCTCGTGTTTCGTAGCTTAATTCTGCCTTTACGAGATGCCTACGTATCTCTGTGAATTAGAGAATCAAGCCAAAAAACATAGTTCTGATTTGTGGGGCGAGACCCCTTATATAGATGTTGAGAGTCCTTGAATTGGACTTGGTATAGGAGACTTGGTGGGCAAGTCTCATAATTATAAAGGACTTTGGAGTCCTAGATGGTAGGAAACTGATTCCTTATCCTTTTAGGTCCCCTTGAGGCCAATCTAGAAGGATTTATATCGCCACTAGGACTTATCTTAATAGTTGTTTTCCTCCGTTATTTATTAATTACGAAATTAATAAATAATCAGGGTTTTTGGGCCTTCTTTGTGAAAGGAATATGTCCTAAGTCCAATCATGTATTAGGATTTAGGAATAACTTTTATGTAATCTGTTTTGATTTCATTGATATTAATAAAGACTTGTTTTGTTTTTATTACGGGCTTTATCTATTTAAGTGTTTAAATAAGATATACCATAGTTTAGAGTAAATCTTTTTATGGATTATGATGAGATCATAATAGTGAGACCTAAAAAGATGATAACTCTAAACTTAAATAGTTCCTGGTCATAGGATTACTAACTGGTAATTAATAATTCGCAGTGATCAGTACATACTATGCTTGCTTCATTATGAAGGATGTCTGTTCTCATAGACATTTGTATGGTGACACTATAGCTAGTATGTAGGTGCTTATTATGGAATAAGTTCACTGAACATGACTCGCACAACTGAACAACTGATGGAGTTCACTCACGTGTCAGCAGTTGTTCACATAGTGATAGTTGTACAAGTATCCTTAGACTTGAGGTCATCATAGTCATCTTTTGTACACTGAACTATGCTTTGGTTTAGTTCTTAGTCTCCAGGGACAATTATTAGGGCTCTTCTGGGTATAAGAATTTGTACACGAAGATAGTGTATGATCAATAAAGGATCTACCCCTTCCAGTGAAGGAAGCGAATGTTCAAGGCTGATCCACTTATGCTAGTTCAGGAATCTCTGGCCAGAGTGAATGAAATTAGAAAGGAGTTTCTAATTTGCATAGAACTACGCATAGTAAATGGTAAGCAAGTGATTGAATTAGATAGGCTTGACACGAGATCCATGCCTTGTATTTAATCGGGACATTGTAGGGTAGAAGGAGTTTATTGTACGGTAACTATTCACTGACAGGTTCTTGGTATTCTAAGCAGTGAATTCATATTATCCGGATAGTCGCGATATGTTGAGAAGCATCACTCACGATATAGAATAAATGTGATTAATTAATTAATCATATTTAATAAATTAGAGAATTTATATAAATAATGATAAAATAGTTTTATTATTATTTATTTCTACTACCGGCTTAATATTGAACCTACAGTGTCACACCATAAAAAGAGAATAATTTAATGGTGGAGGAATTAATTAATAATGGCTAATAATTATTTATTTATGAAATAAATAAATAATTAATTGGAAAATTTAATAATTGATTAAATGAGATTTAATTGATTATAAATTAATTAAGAAAAGTTCTTAATATTATTAATTAAGGATTTAATTTGTGGAAATTAAATCAAGAGAGAGAATTATTTCTAAAGTGTTTAGAAAAAGGATTAATAATTAAAAGGTATTTTAATTATTAATGAGAATAATAAATGGGATAATAATAATATTATTTATGGGAAAATTTCAGCTGAAAATTTTACCTATAAATACACTATTATAGACCCTATTTTATTCTAACCCACATCGAACCCGAAAACCCAAAAATTTGGAAAACCCAATTCTCTCCACCTCCTTCCTCCTCCTTAACATCGTTTTCTTGGTGGATACCGGTGGAGTGCTTCACACTTGAGGAGCAACTGCTAAGGATCTCTGATCGTTGTCTCCAAATTATTTTAAAAGGTTAGATTCGATCCCTCAAATTTTTATTCACGATTTATATGCTTTTATTTGGATTTTGTATGTGTAAAAGTGTTTTGCCATTCCCCCGCTGCGTTTAAAATCCAACAATGGTATCAGAGCATAGGTTGTATGCATATAGATCTGTGGTAAAAATTTCAGAATTTTATGTGCTTGTATGAATTAATTATGATTTTTACAAGTTATATCATGGATTAATTTTGTCTGATGAGAAATCATTTCTCAGAATAATTTTGAGTGTTCATCTGGGTTCTACAAGTGTTGTAGATCGTCTGGGTATTTTTTTCATAATTTTAGGATGTATAGATTTTTTATTATGAATTTTTGAAGTTCATACAATTAAATTCGTAATTAAATAAATCATATATATATATTATTTGTAAGTATATATATATATCTATACTGCTACTACCTGTTGAATGTTGCACGGAAAGAGGTGGAGAAGTAGACAGGAACAGGACTGACAGGCGCGGAAATCGATGCGAGAAAAAAATTATGTCCGCTGCTGCGAAAACAAAAAATATATATATATATAGGGGTGTAACGCATTCCGGGAATGCGTGACACACCTGTGGCGCATTCACGGAATGCGTTACACCCTTTAATGGCTGAAAAGGGGTGTAACGCATCACCAGAATGCGTTACAGCCCTTCGGTTGATTTTTAAATTGGTTTTCTTGGAGTTTCGTAACTCCGTTTTAGGCGTGCAATATACCATTGGATTCATTTTTTCGAGACGGATCTAATGGAGTGATCAATTTTAGTTTATATAAAAGTTTTGAACTGTTTATATTTCCATGAAGTGTTTTAAAGTTGTTTTTGACTGTTTTAATTACTTTTAAATGCTTCATGTGATACATAGAGATGTATAATACTTAGTTCTATGTGCTAGATGATGTAACATGCCTACCTTGATGTTTATTCATGTTTATATATATGATATATGCTTAGTTTATTATGCGATGATAGATTTAGGTGAACTTAAATGAACATAAGGCGCTTGTTAGACAACCTAGTATAGTGAAATAGTTTCATAACCTTAATAACAATATTATGAATACAATCATGAGATTCTTGTGTTTGTGAAACACGTAATTGAATATGAATTTTTGATATGAGAGAAAGGATGATTCTGTCAACAACAGATTTCTATCTGTAAGAAAGGGTTATTAAGTGACGCCTCTTGACAATGCTCCACCCGATCTGGGAATCGTCTGATTATTGATTATTGATTTGAAATATTTAATTTAAAAGGAAGAATCTCTTTATAATATGATTATGATTGTAACATAATATAATCCCTCTAAAATTAAATAATATCAAGTAGTAATTGGCCAATGACACAACGGGCTTGTGTCGGTCATAGCCTTTCAACATGATAGAAAAGTAGTTCTTATTTTTGAATCATTGTCGTTTCGTGCCACAGCCGACGGCTTTGATTTCGAAATAAGAAATACTTGTCTATTACATAGAGATGTGTACATTGAATAAGAATCTAAAGGTCGTTATGTGCCACAGCCGTGGGCCTTTGGGGACTGGTTTAATTGTACAGAATATTGGGTTTGACTTGACTTAGAATATTGAGTTTGTCGTGCCACAGCCGTGACTCAATTATTCAAGAGGCTAAAGTTTGATTAGGGAATAACATTAGATGTAATTGACAAGAGTTGTCTGCCTATTGAACATTACTTGGCGTTTCGTGCCACAGCCGGGGTTGTGTAATGGAATGTAGGATCCCTATTCCCACTAACATTATGAATGCTTAATTTTTCATGTAGGGGGTTGAATAAATTAGGAAAACTAGTGGGAGCCACTTATGAATAAAGACCCGATTCATATAGTGTTTTGAAATGAAATCGAATATTTGCTAAGTGTTGTTATGTGTTTATCATTTACAGATTTACTTTATACGTTATGTCTTCTGCACTATCACTCAGGAGCATACTAGATGCTCACAAATGACTGCTCCTAATTATGCTGACTGGCTTCAAAACTTGAGAATTATTCTCAGGATTGAGAAGCTGGAATACGTGATTGACTCACCTAAGCCTACTGAACCTGCTAGTGATGCACATAATGATGAACATATTGTGTATCGTAAGTGGATAGATGATGCAAATGTTGCTCAATGCATCATGCTAGCTTCTATGAACATTGAGCTACAGAAGCAACATGAGCATATGGATGCTCACACTATCCTCATGCATCTACAAGAGTTGTATGATGTGGCAGGGAGGACAGCTCGATATGAGATATCGAAGGAGTTGTTCGGTTGTAGGATGTCTGAGGGATCATCTATGAATGACCATGTACTTAAGATGATCAATTTGATTGAACATCTTGGACAACTTGGTTTTGCCATGGATGGGGAGCTGAGCCAAGACTTGGTCTTGCAATCGCTTCCGAGTTCGTTCTCGCAGTTTGTTGTGAACTTTCACATGAATAAGTTGGATGTCAGCCTGCCTGAACTCCACAACATGTTGAAGACTGCGGAATCGAATTTTCCCCCTAAGAAGAGTTTTGTTCTTCTAATTGGTGAAGGTTCCAATCCTAAGAAAAGGAAGAGGAACTCTTCCAAGAAGAAGAAAGTAGGTGAGAAAATGCCGGTTCCACCAAAAGCTGAAGACCCCAAGAGCAAAGTTGTTTGCTTTCATTGTAACAAGGTGGGGCACTGGAAGAGTAACTGCAAGGTTTACCTTGCAGAATTGAAGAAGAAGGGTAGTGAGACTACCGCTTCTGATTCAGGTATGTTCATGATAGAAATGAATCTGTCATTAAATCAAATTTCTACTTGGGTATTAGATACCGCCTGTGGTTCTCAAATCTGCAATTTATTGCAGGGACCAAGGAGAAGTAGGACTCTTGAGGAAGAGGAGCTGATTCTACTGATGGAAATGGAGCAAGAGTTGCTGCTGAAGATGTAGAATCATTTCATTTATATAGGCCTATGGGCAAGACTATTGTTTAAAATAATTGTTATTTTGTTCCCTCGATTGTGAGGAATATTATTTCCATGTTAGACTTGGCTGGATTTTCATTTATTATTGAGAATAATGAATGTTCTATTCTTAGAGATAATATTCTTTATGGACGTGGTGCTTTAAATAATGGTCTGTATGTATGTGACATAATTTGTTTCAGATTGAACAAACTAATAAAAGAAAAGGGATGATGAAAATCTCACTTTATAGTGGCATTGCAGTCTCCATTTAGTAGACATGGAGAGAGGGTTACAAATTTGCTAGGAATGGTACACACAGATGTATGTGGACCAATGTCTACGTAAGCCATGGGGGGATTTTCATACTTCATTACTTTCATAGATGATAGATCTGGATTCGGATATGTGTTTGATGAAACACAAGTCTGAGGCCTTTGAAAAGTTCAAAGAGTATAAGTATGAAGTGGAGAAACAACCAAACAGTGTATTATAATTCTTCGATTAGATCGAGATGGTGAATACTTGAATGGAGAGTTTCTGGATTATCTCAAAGTAAATGGTATAATCTCCTAGTGGACTCCTCCAGATTGGTATCTGAAAGGAGAAATCGAACTTTGTTAGACATAGTTCGGTCCATGATGAGCTATGCAAATCTTCCAGTATTCCTATGGGGTTATGCATTGGAAACCTCAGCATATTTACTGAATAAGGTGCCTTCCAAAATCTGTTCCTCAAACTTCGTATGAGATATGGAAAGAAAGGAAACCGAGTCTTAAACACGTTAAGATTTGGGGATGTCCAGCTTATGTCAAGAAAGTTGACCCAGATAAGATGAAATATTGATCCGTAAAATGTAGTTTTGTGGGATATCCTAAAGAGACTTTAGGGTATTACTTTTACACCGATCATCGGGTGTTTGTCTCCAGACATGCTACCTTCTTGGAAAAGGAGTTTATCCTTGAAGGAAACAGTGGGAGCAAATTTGAACTTGATGAAGTTCAAGAAGCACAAACTACTACAGATCAAGTGGAAACACCTATTCTGACTGAACAACCTTTTGTGGAACAGCCCATTCATAGGTCAGGGAGAGTGTCTCGCCAACCTGAGAGGTAATATGGCCTTGTCATTGAGAATGACAATGAGTTGTCGATCATTAATGATGACGACCCTGTGACCTATAATGAGGCTATGAGTAGTGTTGACTCAGAGAAATGGCATAGTGCCATGAAATCTAGAATGGAATCTATGTATACGGTATACAAAAGATAGATTATAGCAGATGGCCAGGTGGAGACCTTTAAGGCCAGGCTTGTGGCAAAAGGATTCAAACAAAGGCAATGGATTGACTTTGATGAAACCTTTTACCTGTAGCCCTGTTAAAATCAGTTCAGATTTTGCTTGCGAATGCTGCTTACTGTGACTATGAAATCTGGCAGATGGCCAGATGGTTTTCTTTCCAAGGGAAATGAAAACCTAGTGTGTAAGCTGTTGCGAACCATATGTGGTTTAAAGCAAGCTTCTCGAAAGATGGAACATTCATTTTGATGAGACAATCAAAGAGTTTGATTTTATCAAAAACGCAGATGAACCATGCGTCTACAAAAGGGTTAGTGGGAGCGCGGTAATATTTCTTATATTGTATTCAATTAGAGTTGACACAAATAACAACATAGCAGACCCACTCACAAAGCTACTTTATGAAAGTCATTTTAATCGTCAAGATGGGTATTAGATACCAGAGTGATTGGCTTTAGTACAAGTGGGAGATTGAAAGGAATATGTCCTAAGTCCAATCGTGTATTAGGATTTAGGAATAACTTTTATGTAATCTGTTTTGATTTCATTGATATTAATAAAGACTTGTTTTGTTTTTATTACGGGCTTTATCTATTTAAGTGTTTAAATAAGATATACCATAGGTTAGAGTAAAGCTTTTTATGGATTATGATGAGATCATAATAGTGAGACCTAAAAAGATGATAACTCTAAACTTAAATAGTTCCTGGTCATAGAATTACTAACTGGTAATTAATAATCCGCAGAGATCGGTACATACTATGTTTGCTTCATTATGAAGGATGTCTGTTCTCATAGACATTTGTGTGGTGACACTATAGCTAGTATGTAGGTGCTTATTATAGAATAAGTTCACTGAACATGACTCGCACAGCTGAACAACTGATGGAGTTCACTCACGTGTCAGTAGTTGTTCACATAGTGATAGTTGTACAAGTATCCTTAGACTTGAGGTCATCATATTAAAAGCATATAAGTCGTGAATAAAAATTCAGGGGATCGAATCTAATCTTTTAAAATAATTCGGAGACAACGATCAGAGATCCTTAGCAGTTTCTCCTCAAGTGTGAAGCACTCCACCGGTATCCACCAAGAAAACGATGTTAAGGAGGAGGAAGGAGGTGGAGAGAATTGGGTTTTCCAAACTTTTTGGGTTTTCGGGTTCGATGTGGGTTAGAATAAAATAGGGTCTATAATAGTGTATTTATAGACAAAATTTTCAGCTGAAATTTTCCCATAAATAATATTATTATTATCCCATTTATTATTCTCATTAATAATTAAAACACCTTTTAATTATTAATCCTTTTTCTAAACACTTTAGAAATAATTCTCT
This sequence comes from Apium graveolens, assembly GCF_009905375.1. Lineage (NCBI taxonomy): Eukaryota > Viridiplantae > Streptophyta > Magnoliopsida > Apiales > Apiaceae > Apium > Apium graveolens. The sequence goes on along the minus strand of NC_133647.1, from coordinate 50,239,195 downwards.
CTCTTGATTTAATTTCCACAAATTAAATCCTTAATTAATAATATTAAGAACTTTTCTTAATTAATTTATAATCAATTAAATCTCATTTAATCAATTATTAAATTTTCCAATTAATTATTTATTTCATAAATAAATAATTATTAGCCATTATTAATTAATTCCTCCACCATTAAATCATTCTCTTTTTATGGTGTGACCCTGTAGGTTCAATATTAAGCCGGTAGTAGAAATAAATAATAATAAAACTATTTTATCATTATTTATATAAATTCTCTAATTTATTAAATATGATTAATTAATTAATCACATTTATTCTACATCGTGAGTGATGCTTCTCAACATATCGCTACTATCCGGATAATATGAATTCACTGCTTAGAATACCAAGAACCTGTCAGTGAATAGTTACCGTACAATAAACTCCTTCTACCCTACAATGTCCCGATTAAATACAAGGCATGGATCTCGTGTCGAGCCTATCTAATTCAATCACTTGCTTACCATTTACTATGCGTAGTTCTATGCAAATTAGAAACTCCTTTCTAATTTCATTCACTCTGGCCAGAGATTCCTGAACTAGCATAAGTGGATCAGCCTTGAACATTCGCTTCCTTCACTGGAAGGGGTAGATCCTTTAGTGTATGATGACCTCAAGTCTAAGGATACTTGTACAACTATCACTATGTGAACAACTGTTGACACGTGAGTGAACTCCATCAGTTGTTCAGCTGTGCGAATAAGTTCACTGAACATGACTCGCACAGCTGAACAACTGATGGAGTTCACTCACGTGTCAGCAGTTGTTCACATAGTGATAGTTGTACAAGTATCCTTAGACTTGAGGTCATCATAGTCATCTTGTGTACACTGAACTATGCTTTGGTTTAGATCTTAGTATCTTTGTTCCATCAGGCCTGATCTGGTCCATCAGGCCTGATCAATGTATTGACCTTCTTGGTCTGAATGCCATACATCTTCTTATTGGGCCTAGCAGCCCACACCTTGCAATATTTAATTATACAATCATGATTTATTTATCCCTATCAGACCAGGAAATATTTAAGTTTAGAGTTATCATCTTTTAGGTCTCATTATTATGATCTCATCATAATCCATAAAAAGCTTTACTCTAAACTATGGTATATCTTATTTAAACACTTAAATAGATAAAGCCCGCAATAAAACCAAAACAAGTCTTTTATTAATATCAATGAAATCAAAACAGATTACATAAAAGTTATTCCTAAATCATCATATATGATTGTACTTAGGACACATCTCTTTCAGTTAGAAGTTTGGTTGGATTTGTGGTGATTTTGGATATGAATCTTGGTTAATGGTTAATGAATCTTAGGTTATGGCTAGTAGATCATGTTTGTGGTTGAATGAGTTGAAGAACCATGGATTATGGACTGACTTTGCCTTGATCTAAGTTGTGTTTGATGTATTGTTGATGGTTGGTGGTTTGTAGTGAATTGTTTAGGAGTTAGTGTAGTTTAAAATTGGTAATCGCGTAAACTTAAGCCGTCGTAATTCACATTTTCACTCAACTATTTGTACTTAGTGTTCGGGATAGAGAACTCACTGACCAATCTGTAACTTTGCCATGTTTAGCTAGATCGTGTTGTAAGCTTCGTTTTGGTATGTGGTTCGCTTAGATCCGATGTACGGTTTATGAGAAACAACCGTTTTAGTAACGGCGTTCCGAGAGCGAACCATTACCCCTCGCTTTACTTTGAAACCTTGATTAAAGCCCTTAAATGACTAATTGGAGTACGAAACAATTATTTAAGGTTAATTGGTCAGTTGATAGACTATTCGTGAAAGAGTCTCCCTAAAAAGTTAAGCGGTTAATTTTATAAAAATGGTGGAGCCGAGGGTACTCGAGCGACTTATGTGAATCGTTAAGCGCAAAAGTGAACGTTAGGGTCTAATTGGTTAAAGTCTAGTTTCTTAAGCGACCGTGGTTTAATTCCAACTTATATGTTGTTTATAGGTTACCAGACTCGTCCCAGGACTTTTTCCACCCCCAGTCGTTCAGGCAAGTTTTATACCCATATACTGTTGTTGTGATGTAATTTGATTTATGCATTATCTTGAGATAAATGTATGGTTACTATTAGCAAGTCTTGTGATATATTGGAGCATGTTGATATATATATATATATGCATTCCTGTTTAGTAATCTTGATATCTTGTTATCTATTTAATTGTTTATAAACTGCATAATACATATGCTAGAGATAGGCGTTAATTGCGTATACCCTTAGTATAGATCCCGAAGTTGAACATTTTCCTAAAACCGAGAGACGAGGTTCCCGAGTATATATTATATAGTTTTCTATAACTATTAATCGAATAAAGTATATTCGATAGTTTTGAATAATAATCAAACCTTATTTTCAAATAAAGATCTTACTTTCGTATAAGTATATCTTTTGTTATTTAATATTCGTTTCAAGTATTAGTTTCAAAATTCTACTTCTTTTATTTTTCAAAAAGAACTATTTTGGGAATATTATTTAAAGAATAATATTAAGATATTATTTGATTATTTTGTAACTGATTTATTCTATTAAATCATCCTTACTCCAATTATATTCAAAAATATTTTCGAGTCTTCAAAGATTTTTAAGTTTAGAGCGGATCCCAAAACTTGTTTTCAAATTTAAGATCTTTCGTTCGAAGGGAACTTGAATACTCGCTCAAAAATCTGAGAGATCCGACTCTGTGGTGTATTTTATATTCGCAACAAGGTTGTTGTTTTGAGAAAACAATTTGATTACTTGCCCAACGTTCGGGAAGTAAGTCCATCTAATTGAGTCGGCATAAGTGACATGCCGGGGTACGGTCTATCAAGGTGTAAGAGGCTGGGTGATAGTCCATCAATGCGTGAGTGTCCGGGTAATAGTCTAGTGCGAGGTCCTAATGCGGTCAGGGTGATGACCGGAGAGGAATTAATCCATCTACTAGTAGAAAAGGTTATTTAATGGGTATATTTGCCTGATTAGCAAGATATCGGGTTTATGCCAAAGTCTTTCTTCTTTCCAAATTCATTGGATATTATAACTCTGTTTATACTTTTCATAACAGAGGTTTTCAAGGAATGTATATGATATATATAGGTATATATATATATATTGGGAATTAATAAAGTATCTCATAACTTCATTTCTTTTAAATGATATTTCAAAGATTGATTCTATTCAAGTCATATCTTGTAGTCTCATCTATGTCATGACCCATTGAAAATTTATTATACTTTGAACAATGGTAGTTCAAGTAGTTTTCTAAAATGATATAAGTGTATTGAAGTATTTTGTAACTTCCTCTTCTTTTAAGCATATATCCAGTAAGTAATTATCTTATACTTGATAAATATTTTCAGTAAGTTATCACTTCAGATACTTGCATTATTGATTAATCTATATATTATCTTGCAAGCTGTAATGCTCACTCTTGCTTCATTTCTTCATCATACAACAACAGTTAGGAAGGATGACCAGACTCAAGCAGACTCAGCGCAAGAGCATGGGAAGCGTCCCGCTTCTTCTCATTGATATCATAGCTGCCATAACTGCAGAGGTAGATATATCTATAGACCAGGCACTCTACTTTTGGGAATCAATTATCTATAATTATAATTTTTGTTGGATAATGGCAACAAACGGTAAACTTATTAAGTAATCATTTTGGGTTGTAATAACGTTTAACTTATGGATTTTAACGACTTTACTTATTTCAATTTCATCTCTGAGACTATAACTTGTTGTGTGTGTGTTATTGTGGGGTCACATCATGAGGTTATTTATTTTTAATTAAGTTAAGTGGTATCTATGGAAAGAAAGACCGTGACGACCTGGATCCCCGACCCCGGATCTGGGGGTGTTACACATACTACCTATTGGGTTTAACCCCAAAAATCCCCCCCATTCAACCCAATACGGTTTCATGTACAACTGAATTAACGGTCACCATCAAGCCATCGACGTTGATTTGACAATGTCTCTCCTTGAACAATAACCCCTCTTTCTAGCACAAAAAGTTTTCTCTTATCTTTTCAACCTTTGAGTATCTCTAAATCTCCTTTAGTGACCTCCAACATATTGTTCTTCATCATAATGTTATGTCCCAAATCAACTAATTTACCCAATAAAAATTAGATTTCAATTTAACTATGTTATGTACCTTACTTGAGTTAACCTCTAAACACGACCATTGTGACCTTTCATTCTTACCTCACCAATGCTAGCAACCTTTACCCTTTTACCGTTCAGTAAAGTTACCATCTTTCCATCACACTTATTTTGGATGAGAACCACTCCCTTCTAGAATATATGTTATGAGAATATCCCGAGTCAAGCACCCATTCTTCTTTTGGTCCATTCTCTTCTTGAACCAAAAGAACATCTTCATCAGCTTCTACAAGTGAAACACTACCCCCTCCTCGATTTTTCTTCAACTTTCTCAAGTCTTCTCTTGCCTTTGTATATATAGATTGTATATGACCCAATTTCTTACAATAAAAACACTAGATATCAGGGTTATGTTTCTTAACATACTTTCTTTTCGAGTCATGTGCATTTACCACGAATGCACTTTCATCAGATGTGTCACTCAATTCTTGTTTCATCAATCTTTCGGCCTCCAGAAGAATAACAATAGTCTCATCCAAATCTAACTTATTTTTCCCAATTAATAAAGAAGTCATCACAATATTATATTTATTAGGTAGACACACCAGCAGAAGAACATCTTTGTCCCCGTCTTTCAATTTTTCATCCAAATTATTTAGCTGGTTGATTAAGCCGTTAAAATGATTCAGATGATCTCTTAAATCTCCGTTTTCTTCCATCTTGAACCCGAACAAATCTTTCTTGAGAAATAATTTGTTGGCCAAAGACTTTGAGTGATAAGTCTTCGTTAACTTCTCCCACAAATTCTTGGGATTATCCTCTTCAAGAACATCATACTTGATTTCCGGTGCAAGGGTCAACCGGATCGTCGATGCTACACGTAATTTCATGTCTCCCCACTTTGTATCATCAACTTCAGTTGGCTTCTTCTCTCCGAGAGTCGCGTATAACCCTTGTTGAATTAACAGATCTTTCACCGTGCTTTGCCACAAGGTAAAATCATTTCTTCCATTAAACAATTCAATCTCAAATCCCCCAACCTTCTCCATCATTGACCTTGGATCTTAATACCACTTGTTAGGGAGAATTCACACAAATCTAAAATCAAACAAATAATGCAAAATACACACACCCAGTATATGACGCGACAAACCCACATCCAAACTTGTATTATTAATCTAAACAATTATCAATAATACAATCAATCTCACCAAACGATATTCAATCACATGATACTTAAGCCAATCAATACTCAAGCATACATTAAAACACTAACTTGACTATGTATATATAGCCATTGTTAGTCCCTTAACAATGTAACAAGAATTACAGAAGGGGGGTTGAATGGAATTCTTGAAACTTTTTCTTTCTTTAAAAAATGTTCTAAGTTAAATATATATATAAGTGTGAATTGATTAGCAGAATGCCGAATGGTTACTTGAAATGAATCAAAACACAAGTAATTAAAAACAAGAGTCTTCAAAAAATTTCTGGTGGATTTGAATGATTCCACCAGAGATATATAATATATATCGAGAGAACTCTGTGTGCAAGAAGCTCACAGCTGCTTACAAAATGATAACAACTAAGAATGAGAGAAATGCTAAGAATGCAGCTTACAAATGTTTCTCTCTATCTATCTGAGTTTTTTAGTTACTATTCTATTGCTGCTTCTTAGTTTATATATCACCATGATTATAAAGTAATAAGACAGGATAATAAAACAAAAACTATCAAGTCTAATACAATGCTACTTCTTTACTCTATTTCAGCATCTTTGAATATCTTCATAATAGCATGGAAATAGCAATGCTTCTTTGTTCTCGAAAACCCAGTTGAATAGGCTACCACATTCCATTTGCATACACTCGACGCATGTGACTGTGTTGTCACTGTCAAGAGATATTTGAATTCTTTATCCGTCGGGTTTATGATCATCCGTCGAGTTATTGATCATCCGTCGGGTTGTTGATCATCCGTCGAATTCATTGTTGTTTATCCGTCGGGTAGCAATCAGGCACTTGACTTCATATCATAAAGACATCATCTATGTACAATTAATCAACCTATTCTACATATCTAGTTAAAGTCAATATGACTTAAGTACTACTACATATTCTAAACAATGTGTATACAGAAATGTGCTACAGACTTATCATTTTATTACATAAGCTACTCACTCGATGGATAATAAGTCATCATATGTCGGGACTGAAATGAGTTATCCGTCGGGACTATAATCCTTATCCGTCGAGTACTACATTTTTACTAAGTAAAATCTACCAAGGTGTTTTGTTCATGAAATCATCAAGTACACAACATATACACAACAATCTCCCCCAATTTATGTCTACTGGAATTGTAGCCATAAATTAAGAGATACTTGATGATAACAAAACACCCAAAAAAAATACAACTTTAAAAGATAGTAGATAATACTGAAAAGTGCTTCAATTAACAAAATGTACAAAGTTTTGCTCACAGTCATTTTCAAGATGCTCCTCTAGACTGAGCATATTTATCTAGTTTCTTGAAGGTCTGGATCTCTTTCCAAGCTTTCTGTTGTTTTCTTCAATCTGATTTTGGAGCTGCCTGTGGAATTCCAGTTCATCAGATTCTGAGAGATTTAGCTTTTCTTGCATTTCCAAGAGAGTCTCATTGCTAGAGATGCTCAATTGGTCTTCTAATCTGAAAAATCTCCTCACTCCTTTGTCATCCATGAACTCCATCATCCAGTAGGGCCTTAGATGCACTCTCCTCCCTGTGTAAGGGATGATTAGAGTCTTTGGGAGTGCATCTTTAGCTCTAACACTCCTTAGTTCTTCAATCTTCTTCAGTACCAATCTTCTTGCACTAACATTGAACCCAAAGTTCTTCTTGAAAGATGAATACACCTTAATCAGTACAGCTTGGCTTTCTAGAAGGATCCTGTGAAGTGGCCACTGAATCTCCTTTCCTCCCTTGTACTTGAACACTAACCTTTCAGGTAGGTATCTGTATGCATCAATTCCTCTCACTTCATCTAGTTCATCTAGATAGAGGTTTAGATCAGAAAACTCATTGATGTCACACAAGTACATATAATCTCCTTTGTTGACTTTAGATTGAGCTTTGACTAGAGATTTGGATTTGAGAGGTGACAACTTCACTTTCTTGACTGCCCTTGACTTTGTTCTTTTTGGCTTACTGAGGATTGATAAATTAAAATCAGGAATTGGTATGTTCTCCTATTCTATTGGCTCATCCTTAGGCACAATAGGTTCACCATGAATGTTCCTGTAAGGACCCACCACCTTGATATCTTCAAATACCACAGAGGGTTTTGATGCTTGAGTTGTAGTTGAAGTGGACTCCTTGGGAAACTGATTCTCCAATTCCTTATCAACAATGTCAAGTTTCTTTTTGGTTCTTTTAGCCAATTCCTTGATTCTTGGAGACTTCTTCTGTTTTTCAACTTGCTTCTTTGGATCTTGAGATTCAATGATTTCAGATGGCTGAGCAGGAATTTGTTGTGATGAATTTACAGCATGTAGCTTGGCCAAGGTAGCAATTTGCTCTTTCTTTTGTTTAGCCTTTTTAACATCTAGAGTAGTTTGCTTCTTTTCCTGCTTCAATCTAGCCTTTTCTTCTCTCTTTGCTTGAGCAAATTGAGGATGTCCAACCACCACACAAATTTCTTTCCCAATCCTGAACATTTTAGCAATTCTCTTTTTAAAAGCTGAATCAGCTGGATCTTTGTAGAAGGCAATTGACCTTGACAGAAGCTTCTTTTCATCAGGCTTAGGTGTCTCATACAAAGTATCCAAAGGGTTCTTTAATGATAATTTTGGATAATTTACCCTTGGTTTCAGAATTATTTTAGCCTTTGGAGATTTGATGCAGGATGACTGTCCCCTTTCCAGTTAGTCCATGCTCATCACATTCACAAAAATTTGCTTGACTTGAGAGTGATGGATGGCTGACTTTATTGGCTCCTTGACTAGTCCAAACTTCTTTTGTATATCCTCATCAATCTTCTCCCAGTTGATTGGCTTCAACTGCTTCATTTCAGCTGCTCTAATGTTGGCTGCTGCTTCATTTATCAGATCTATACTGTTTGTAACTGGTGGCTTTGAGATAGTAATGGAAGGCACAATTACTTTACTGATTTGAATTTGAAGCTTATCCCCCTCAGTTGGTCCTTTCTCCCCCTTTTTGTTATCATCAAGTTGAGCAGAGGAGGGGGTTTTGCAGCCACCAGTTTTTGAAGTAAATCTATCTATTGGGCTTGATGAAGATGAATGATTGTTAAAGATGCTTCCATGGCTGACATTCTTGTATCCAATGCATCTTTCTTGGTTGCAAGATCAGAATTTTTCCTTAGTTTCCTCTTGATGTCAAGCATTGTAGCTTCTGGAAGCTTAGAGTCCATTTTGTCTGAAATGGCCTTCTTCATCTCCTCAATATCACCCTTGATGGTGTTTACATCCCTAGCATGTTGGAAGCCTTGAATTTGTTGAAGTTGCAGAAAGGATAGATGTGCCTGAAGGAGCTTCTTGGTGCTGGCATTTGAAGTGGTTTGAAGAACAGTATTTGTTTGATTGATTAGTTGGATCATGGTTGTCTTGAAGTAGTGCTCATCACAGTGCTTTGAAAATGCCCATGATGGCATACCTGATCCGGAACTGGAACCTACTTCTCGCCCTATGTCCATTGTTTCATCTTCACTATCCCCACTTTCATCACAAAAGAAATCAGCTGAGCCACCAGTCTCATAATCCACATCACCAGTTGTAGAAGGCAAAGCTGTGATGGCATCCTTAGCTCTTATCATAGACTGTAAGGTATGCACCAGATTGAGCATCCTTTCTGTATTGTCATTGCCCTGTTCAGCTATAAGTTGATAAGCTGGAACAGGGTGAGTAAATGCCTCAGCATCAAGGGAGGAGGAATCTATAACAGCTTTGGGTTGCTGAGATAGTCCCTCCCTATCTACATCCTGGACATTCATTAACTCACTAGCAATGACATCCATCCTTATAGCTCCAGTACCTGCATTTCTCTCCTTTTCTCTCTTTTGTTGCATCAGGGTCTCACCCTGGCTCCCCACCCTCACACCCTCACCTTCACCTTCTAAGGTGGGACTCCTCTCACTTTCTTTTGCCAATCCTGAAGAAATGGATTGCATAATTTCACTCATTTCCTCTCCTTTTTCCTGGGAGCAACCCAGACTCTCACTCAAAACACTCTTCTCTCTCAATCCTAATAGTGACTGTACAACCACTAATTCTTCTGCACTTGAAATAAATGAAGTTTGAAGCTGTGCAGAGATACTCGACGGATGAGTGATATCCATCGGGTGAGTGGTTTTGCTATCCGACGGATAACTACTATTAAGCTTATCCGTCGGGACACAATCACTACTCGACGGATGAGCAATATCCATCGAGAGAATAGGAATGAATGAACTAGCAATGGAAACTATTGTGGACTCTGTGCTGATTAAAGATATTTTGGGCACAGATGATTCAACTGTTCCTGAAAGAATGGGCAAGTGAGCCAACAAATCATCTAAAAGATTATGCTCACTTGCACCAAATTTTGGCTTCCCCAATAAAGTTAAAGAAGGGGAATCAGGAATTGATGTGTTTATCATATCCATATCCAGTGAATTTGTGGGTGAGTTTGGTGTTTGAGGTGCTTCTATTACTATAGATTTTGGCTGTGACTCCACATTTATTGGAGTCACATCAAACTGAATTTGAGAAGGTGCAGTGACTGTGTCCTTAGCACCAGTTTGCACAGTGTGTGTACCATGTGCATCCCCAACGGTTTTAGATTTCTTCTTTCTGGCATAAGTTTGGGGTGAGCTTGTGTCCCTAACCCTCTTGGTCTGTGCTCTTGGTTGAGAGCTTTGTTCAATAACTGCATCCTTGTGGGAGGATGCAGCTAGAAATGAGCTTTTATCCTTTTTAACCACTGCAGTTTGTTGGGAAACTGCAGTGTGGCTAGGCTGGGAACCACTCAACTTTCCATCCTTATTCTTAGGGTTTCTTTTATGTTCACCCCTTACCTCACCTTTCTTACCCACCTGCACACTCCCCTCTTTGGTTTTGGTGGATTTTGCAACTGGCATCTTTTGAGAGATACCAGAGGGGGCTTTCTTTGATTTGGATTTTGAAATATTTGCAGATTTGGTAGCTTGGGTAGGCAACTGTTGGGTCATTGACACAGTTGCCATAGCCACACTAGAACTCAAAGAAATTAGTGAGGTTGGAATAGTGGTAGGAATAGATGAACTTACCTCACTTACCTGAGGTGCTTCCATTAAAGGGAAATAGAACAGTGGCACCTCCTTGTGATGATTGGCCCTGTTCAAATCTGTAATGAGCCTTCTCTCTTGAACTCAACAATCTAATTTGTTGTTAGGGTTCTTAAGCACAATATTCTCAGAGAGATGGTTAGCTAACATCATAAAAAATCTAGCATAATACACATTCTTACCTCTCTTATTTAACTCTCCTAGTTTGAAACCTAACTCAAATAAAACAAGGTCACTGAAATTATAGAACTTATCTGTAAGTAGCATGTAGAGCATGTTAAGCTTGGAGATATTGACTGAATCAAAATTACTGACTTTACCTAAAAAGACCTTTGTCAGTACATCACACATAAAACTCCATACTTTCCTAAGGCCCACTCTCCTAATATCACTTAACTTAGAAGTAGAGAGAGCATAATTCATGGAATTAAGCATATTGATTATATCAGTGTCAGTCTGTGGTGAGGTCACAGTGTTTTCAGGAATCTTGAAACATGCTTTTATAACATCACTATTGATATAGAATTTTTTACCTTTAATGGTGAGTGTGATTGTCTTATATGTTGAGTTGTATGTAGCAGTGGTCCACATCTCTTCAACAACTTCACAAAAGATTGTGGGTGATTCCAGCATGGCATAGCTAAGCTTGCAATTCTTCACAAAGTCCATCATCTTGTGATAGTCACCAGATTGCTGAATACCCTTGTTTACTAATGCAGTGAAATTGTTATTCTCATAAATAAACCCAGTTTGAGACATAATCTTGACAACGGGCGCCATTGTTAGAGAATGAGAGCTTGAAGAGAAAGGGTAAGTGCTTTGAAAGAGAAAGAAATTTGAGCAGTTGATTTGAGAATGATAAAAGAAAAGCAATTGAAATGAAATAAGCTTTTATACTATCTCAAAGAATAACTGCTAAAAATAATAAAGTAAAATAAAGTAACCAATTAAAATTGCCTAAAATAGCCGTTTAAAAATAAACTGTAAAAATTTCACCCATTATCTGTTGTGCATATGTTGTGTACTTGATGATTTCATAAAAAACATCTAAGTGGATTTTACTTAGTGAAATAATGTAGCACTCGACGGATAAGAATTATGGTCCCGACGGATAACTCATTATAGTCCCGACGGATGTTAACTTATTATCCATCGAGTGAGTAGCTTATGTCATAATAAGTCTGTAGCACAGTTATGTATACACCTTTGTATAGAATCTGTAGTAGCATATAAGTCATGTTGACTTTAACTAGATATGCAGAATAGGTTGATTAATTGTACATAAATGATGTCTTGTAATTCTGTATAAGTGAAATGAAGTCATATGCTTGCTTGCTACCCGACGGATAACCTACAAAGCAACCGACGGATGATCAACAACCCGACGGATGATCAACAACCCGACGGATGATCATGTACTCAACTAATAAAGAATTCAAACAGCAGTTGAACAGTGAAAGTTGAGCACAGCCGTCGAGATGTATACAAATCTACTGTGGAAGCCCATTAACCGGGTAATAGAGGATGAAAAGCAGCAAAGCTTAAGACTGATAGTTTTTATATTTGTTCAGTCTTTTTGACTTTGTAATCTTGGTAATATATAAACCAAGAATGTACCAAATAGAAAGAGAGTGCTGAGAAACACAAAAATAGAGAAATCTTTGTAAGCAAAATCTTTAGCATTTCCCTGTATTCTCAGCAGTTCAATTTGTAAGCAGCCGTGAGCATTCCTGCACACAGAGTCCTCTCGATATATAATATATATCTCTGGTGGAATTGTTTAAATCTACCAGAAAGTTTTTAAAGACTCTTGTTTTTAATTACTTATGTTTTGATTCAATTAAGTTTCTATTCCGCATTGTGCTAATCAAAACATTATATCTATATTCGAGTTGAACATTTTTATTTCGAGAAAAAGGTTCAAGAATTCCATTTAACCCCCCTTCTGTAATTCTTGCTATATTGTTAAGGGACTAACAATTGGTATCAGAGCAAGCTCTTAATCTACAAAGAGTTTAAAGATCAAAACAATTCAGCAAGATGAACAAGAAAGACGTTGGAGTCAAGATTCCTTTTCTTGATAAAGATAATTACCATCATTGGAAGGTAAAGACGCATCTTTATATGCTTTCTCAAGATGAGGCATATGTGGACTGCATAGAAAGGTGTCCTCATGTTCCAATGAGAGCTGAAACAAGAAACGAGCCATCTGTTCCCAAACCAAGGCATGAATGGTCTGATCCTGACATTGAACAAGTCAGGAAGGATAAAAAGGCCATGAACAGTCTGTTCAATGGAGTTGATGCAGACATGTTTGACAACATTATAAACTGCAAAACTGCCAAGGAAGTCTGGGATACTAAACAAATAATCTGTGACGGCACTGAGCAAGTTAGAGAAAATAAAATGCAGTTCTTAATTCAGCAATATGAGCATTTTCACAATGAGGAAAGTGAGTCACTCACTGACATTTTTAGTAGATTCCAAAAACTACTAAATGCTCTTAAGTTGCATGGAAGAGTCTATCAGACTAAAGACTCTAATCTGAAATTCCTTAGATCTCTTCCAAAGGAATGGAAACCAATGACAGTCTCATTGAGAAACTCATAAGATTATAAAGAGTTTACTTTGGAGAGACTGTATGGCATCCTGAAGACCTATGAGCTTGAGATAGAGCAGGATGAAAGGATGGAGAGAGGAAAGAAGAAAGGAAGATCCATTGCACTAGTTACTGATCTGGAAAAGGAAGTGAAGATGGAAGCTGTTGAATCAACTTCAAAGGTCTGTGAGAATAAGGGCAAGGGGCTTGCAGTAGAAAGTGAAGATTCATTGAGCCAAGATGACATGGAGGACATTGATAAGCACCTAGCATTTCTTTCCAGGAGATTTGCCAAGCTCAAGTTCAAAAAGAACTTTGGAGCAGCCAAGCCAAATAGAAACATGGTGGATAAGTCAAAATTCAAATGTTTCAAATGTGGCTTGGCAGGGCATTTTGCAAATGAGTGTAAAAAGTCAGATTCCAGTAAGAAAAGGTTTGAGTCTGTGGATTATAAGCAAAAATACTTTGATCTACTCAAACAAAAGGAAAGGGCTTTTATTACACAAGAGAATGACTGAGCAGTAGATGATTTGGATGAAGATGAAGATGTCAGCTATGTCAATCTAGCCCTAATGGTCAAGTCTGATGAAACAGAAACAAGTTCAACAAGCAATCAGGTAATCACTACAAACCTTACACATTTATCTAAAGCTGAGTGTAATGATGCCATAAATGACAAGTCTACAGAATTATATCATTTGTGTGTTACACTTAAGTCTCTTACTAAAGAAAATGCTAAAATCAAAGAAAACAACTTGTTTTTAAGTGAGAGGAATAATGTGCTTGAGTCTCAGTTTGTTGAGTTTGAGAAACTAAAAATTGAGTGTAAGATTGCCAAGGAGGAATTAACTGAGTCCTTGAAAAAGGAAGAGATTTTAAAGAAGCAGCTCGAGCGTGAACAAGAGGTGATTAAAGCATGGAAAACATCCAGGGATGTCCATGCTCAAATCACCAAAGTTCAAGGAATTGAGTCTTTTTGTGATGAAGCCTGGAAAAAGAACAAAGAGAAACTAGAACCTAATTTGGTAGATGGTCTGCTAACAGATGTAGACTCGACGGATGATGAGGACTATCCGTCGGATAACAAAAAGTGTTATCCGTCAAATGATGAAAATCCTCATCCGTCGGCTGTAAGCAAGCCCATGAGCAAAGCCAAACTAATTAAGCTAAATGAGAAGTATGGGTCTGTTTCCAAGAACTTTGTTTCAGGAGAGTCAAGTCAAGCTAAGAAAGGGAAAAAGGCTAATGTTGGTCAAATGACTGTCAAACAGTTAAGTGACAGACATGAGAAAATTGAGATAAAAACAGAGACTAAAAGGAAAAACAATAGGAATGGTAAAGTAGGGACTAAAAAACACAATAACTACACACCTGATAAATATGCTCCTAGAAAAATTTGTGTCAAGTATGGTAGTGTAAATCATTTGTTTGTTAATTGCAAATCTGCCATGCCTACTCCCATGTCTGTTTAGTCTCAATTTTCCAACATGAATGCCATGCCTCCCATGCCTGTTAATGTTATGCCTACATAGAATATGAATGCACAGTTTGCTAATATGCCATTTGCATCTAATCCATATTATGCTGCATACAGTATTCCTCAAATGCCATTTAGCATGCCTTACTGGAATAACATGTTTACACCAAGCATGCCATTTCCTGTTAGCCATAATATGCATGATAATTTTGTTGCTTTTAGTGGTTTCAAAGGTACAACCCAATTGACTAAGGAAGAATCTGAAATTCCTAAGTCAATTGATATAAGACCTAAGAAACAGAAGAAGAAAGCTAACAAGGCAGGACCCAAGGAAACTTGGGTACCAAAATCAACTTGATTTTATTTTGATGTGTGCAGGGAAATAGAAGGAATCTTTGGTACTTGGATAGTGGTTGTTCAAGACACATGACTGGTGATTCTTATAACACCCTCCAAATCCGGGGTACAGATTTGGAGCATTATTAATAACTACAAACTAAACCTGCACAAATGGAATATAAATATGATAATTACCCCGAACTACTGCTACTCAGGATCTTTTAAGGTTAAGAGTTGATAACAAGAACCACATACTAACTTTATTATAAACCCAAATAAAAACAATCTGTCCCAAGAAATCTCTTTGTTATAAAACTTTATTCTATCTACATTCTCACCACACAACTTTTATTTAAACTACACAAAACTTTTATTCAACCCAACATTACTACTTATCCTGTTACACCTGATCTGGTAACTTAAAGCTCTCTTCGGGAATAGGAAGGAACACTCTTGGTATAAGGGGGTCCCGCTGCTTGACTCGCTTCTTGACTACGCGGGTCCTGATGGGTTTCATTCTCTACCTTAACTGTAAAATAATAGGAATAACAATAAAAAGGGATGAGCCAAAATTGCTCAACAAGCCTGCAACAATATATATATATATATAGTATAAAGAGAGAGAAATAAGTGAACCAATAAGTTGCTGGTTTGAACAACCATCTGTATCTGTATAGGATAATAATTTTCCAACACTGGCGAGTGCCAAATGAACAAGACTGGAAACAAGAACCAACATATGCACTATAACCTGCTGATTAGTCAGGATACAGTGCGGATCTATACCCAACTGCATAGACCCAACCAACATAAGGAGTACTCAGGAAACTATGGCCTATTAATTAAAGGTCTGGGTAAAACCCAGTCCGCATCATAACCATCCAGTCCAAAGCTTAGCATCCGGAACAATCGGAATGCTTTTGATGTATCCCAATATCAGGATATATCAAAGTATATGTAACAAGGGTAAAAGTATAGCAATACGAATAAAGGATTCAATAAATTGGGAGGAATCAAGAATCAAAGTGAAGTAGAAACAAGATTCAATAATTTCGTAACAGTGTATATGAACAAAAATTATCAAAGATAACTGATATGGGAAAATGAGATATAATTCACTATTCTGAATTTAGAATAGGGAAAAACTTGCCTTGCGCGTACTTAACCTGGTTTAACTCACCGCCTTCTGTCTCTAGCTTGCTCTGCCTTGCTGACACTGAACCAATCATAGAAAGATAGTCGTTTAGATAACTTACTGTATAGGTGTATCTCAAATTGATACCACGTAACCTTATCAGTCTACCCATGCATTTCTATCTGACTCGCATATAGACACATATAATTATATAGCACGTAAGGTTCACATAACCACGTAAAGCACATAGCACATAAAGCACATAATTAATTTTTGGACTTATTAATATTTTTGGAATCGATTCTAGACTCATATTTATAATAACTAACCCTATCTGATTTTATTACAATTTTTCGGGATTTATTTAACTCGATTCTACCCCTAATAGGGCCTATGAACAATTAATTATCACAAGACCACTCTCTTCGGAAAGAAATTATAACTTACAATTATTTTTATTGGATTCGTTTCATTTTTCTGAGTCTAGGGGTCCTCGTTTCGCTCAAATCGGACTAACGATTTAATTATTATGAATCAAACAAGATTTAATAATTAATAATTAATTATAAAAAATTAATTATAATTAAATAATCCTTAATTACATCTTTAAATGATTAACAATTAATTATTGTATTTTAAAATAATTAATCCCTAATTATTAGGATTAATTACTATTTATTACAATTATTTACAAATTAATAATACTTACTCGATCAGATCGATTATTTATAAATAAACAATCGATACAACTAACTGATACGCTATTTATCGAATAAATACTAATTACTCGAATTATAATCTAATTCAACGATTAACTACTCGTATAAATACGAGCTACTCGCAATTCTCGAATAACTATCGAATCGCTATTATTACTATACCTATACGATTAATTAATCACTTAATTATCTGTATTTAATTATTCGATACGAATAATTATTACAATATCCTTCGAATAATTATCGCTCGAATAATAATTCTAATTATCGAATCCCTACTCGCATAAATACGAGTTACTCGTAATATTAACTAGTTATCGGATTATTAATCATATTATTTAATCCTTATTTATTAATTAATTACCTAAGTATTAATTAATTAGATAACTAATAAATAATTAAATAATTAATTAAATAATTAATTAAATAATTAAATTCTAAATTCTAAATTAATAAAATAATTTAGAAATTAATTATACTATTTTTCAGAATTTAAAACTGATTTTTAATTAATTATTAGAATTATTAAAACTGATTTTCTGATTTTAGAAAATAGAATAAATATTAAAAATATCAGAAGCACATAACAGGTTTTAGGGTTAGGGTTTTCAGGATCAAACCCGGGTCGATTTCCGGGTTGGAACCGGGTCGAACCCGGGTCGACGAAGAACAGCTACCGGCAACGACGTCGGTGGTTTTTCCGGCGAGCAAAACACGGCCAAATCGTGTGATTTCAATCCCGTTCTTCTGCGACTTCACTCCAAGACACTTCCCTGGCAACTCCTCAGCCTTTCTCCGCCTTCCTTCGTCAATATCATCACCGGAAAACGAAGAACACCGCCAACAGCGGCGGTTCTCCGACAACACCGAAAACAACACCAAACTTTATGAAACCGGTACGGTTCAATCGAGAATTCGACGATCTACACACTCATAACCATCAAAACATCTAACAACCAACGATTTGTAAAACCCGAATTCAAGAACTAAACTCGAAATTACGAATTAAAAATCGACTAATTAATCAACAAAAACGATTACATAATCAGAAACTGACTACTTACATGTTCGATTTGGTTAACAGAATCACCTTCAAATCCTCGATTGAATTTCTGCCTTGTTCTTCACCAACAAACCCTAATTTCAGAGAATTGGGGATTTTCTTGATTTTTCTGATTTTTCTAATTTTTTTTATTATAATTAACTAATTAACTAACAGTAAATCAGCTATTTATATTTATGAAAATAATACCCCTAAATAAAATTAAGGGGCTAATTACACTCCTAATAAAAATATTTGGCCCCAATTTTTATAATTTTTGGGTATTAATAATGAATTTTTAAATATCCAATAAATACAAAATTAATGTAAAAAATTCCCAAAAATTGTGAATATTACAAAAATGCAAAGAAAAATGATGTATGATAATTTCATGATCATATAAAAATAAAAATATGATTTTTGTGGGGTTTTTGGTACTCGAAGGGGTCCGGAAAAGTCATTTTTCGCGAAAAAGGTAAATTTGTAAAACGTCTAGGGGTTCAGAATAGCGATATGGTATAGGGCATTTTCGGCAAAATAGGGCCAATGATTTTGTTTGAAATACGGGCTTTTAGAACATGGTTTTGAGCTGTACGGGTTTTGATATAAAATATATAACTTGCGATAGAACACTCAATATATATCCAAAACACGTTTGGATCAAAATAGACAACACGTAACACATAGCAGTTAGGGTTTAATGACTCAACACATTTAATCACATAATAATACACATAATTTATCTTTATTATTATATAATACAAGTGTAATTTCTCGGTCATTACATTATCGCCCCCTTAACAGGATTCTGTCCTCAGAATCACACTATGCAAACAACTGAGGATACTTTTCTAACATTTCACTCTCGAGCTCCCAGGTTGATTCTTCAACCACTGGGTTTCTCCACAAAACTCTCACTAATGACACAGACTTATTTCTTAATACCCTCTCTTGTCGATCTAGAATTCTTATCGGTTGTTCAATATACGATAAATCTGCCTGAAGTTCTACTGGTTCATACTCTATTACATGCCTTGTATCAGGGTTGTACTTCTTAAGCATAGATACATGAAATACGTTGTGAATATGTTGTTATGGGGTGGTAAAGCTAACTCGTACGCAACCTTCCCAATTTTCTTCAAAATTTCAAATGGTCCGATGTAGCGAGGTTTCAATTTGCCTTTGTTGCCAAACCTAGCTAATCCCTTC
The DNA here is from genome assembly GCF_009905375.1 of Apium graveolens. Taxonomy (NCBI): domain Eukaryota; kingdom Viridiplantae; phylum Streptophyta; class Magnoliopsida; order Apiales; family Apiaceae; genus Apium; species Apium graveolens. Next base: position 50,220,238 of record NC_133647.1, on the reverse strand, counting down.
CATGGTGATACCTTTAGAAATACATGCTCTCCTTCCTGGTAGTCCATATCCTTTCTAGATAGATCTGCATATTTACGCTGTCGATTCTGCGCTGCTTCAAGTCGCTTGCGGATAAGTTCTACTTTTTCCTTGGTCTGCTGAATCAGTTTTGGACCTAGAATTTTACGTTCTCCCACTTCATCCCAATAGGTAGGTGATCTGCATTTTCTTCCATATAGAGCTTCATAAGGTGGCATACCAATACTCGCTTGATAACTGTTATTGTAAGAAAATTCCACTAGCGGTAAATGCTCGGCCCAATTGCCTTCAAAGTCTATTGCGCATACACGTAGCATATCTTCGATTATTTGAATTGTCCTTTCGCTTTTCCCGTCCGTCTGCGGATGATAAGCCGTACTCATCTTTAACTTCGTTCCTAGACATTCTTGGAATTGTCTCCAAAATCTCGAATTGAAACAGGGATCTCGATCCGATATAATCGATACGGGTACTCCATGACGCATTACGATTTCCTTGAGATATAAATGCACTAACTTGTCCAGTGAAAATCTTTCGTTAATTGGGAGAAAATGTGCTGATTTCGTCAATCGATTAACAATAACCCAAATTGCATCGTGATTTGCTTTCGTCGTTGGAAGTCCTACTACGAAATCTATAGCTAAGTGTTCCCATTTCCATTCTGGAATATCTAGTGGCTGTAGTAGTCCGCTCGGGCGTTGATGTTCAGCTTTCACTCTTTGGCACGTATAACACTTGCTGACCCATTCCGCTATTTCTTTCTTCATATTCGGCCACCAAAAATTTTTCTTCAGGTCTATGTACATCTTTGTGCTTCCGGGATGAATTGAATATCTTGAACTATGACCATCTTGCAAAATTTCTGCTTTCAGTTCCGGTACATTAGGTATCCAGATCCTTGAAGTAACACGAAAAATTCTTTTAGCATCCTTCTGACTGGTAATCTCTTCTCCTGTTAAATTGTCGATATCATGGTCCATTACTTCTTCCTGACACCTTCTTATTTTCTCCAATAGTTCTGGTTAAAAAGTCATGGCGTAAATCATTTCGGTAGAACTTTCTGGTACACGAACTTCAATCTCTAATTTATCGAATTCCTTGATTAAGTCCTCTAAAGACGTTAACAGGTTCAATCGTTCCTTTCGACTTAACGCATCTGCTACTACATTGGCCTTGCCTGGATGATAATAGATTGAAACGTCGTAATCCTTAATTAACTCTAGCCAACGTCGCTGTCGCATGTTAAGTTCCTTCTGGGTAAAAATATACTTCAAGCTTTTGTGATCTGTATAAATCTCATATCTTTCACCGTACAGATAATGTCTCCAAAGCTTCAGTGCGAACACAATTGCTGCTAGTTCAAGATCGTGCGTCGGATATTTTTTTTCATGCGGCTTTAGCTGTCTAGAAGCATATGCGATCACGTTTCCATGTTGCATTAAAACACATCCAAGTCCTCGATACGAAGCATCGCTGTATATGACAAAGTCTCCTTGATCATCAGGTAACACAAGCACAGGTGCAATTACTAGTCGATTCTTCAATTCTTGGAAACTTGCTTCATATTTCTCGTTCCATTCGAACTTTTCATTCTTTCATGTCAACTTCGTCAATGGTGTGGCTATCTTTGCAAAATCTTTAACGAATCTTCTGTAATAACTGGCTAATCCCAAGAAACTTCTGACTTCAGTTGGCGTCTTTGGTCTTTCCCAATTTAAAATAGCTTCAATCTTTGCAGGATCCACTTGAATTCCTTCAATACTAATGATGTGTCCTAAAAACTGCACTTCCTTCAACCAAAATTCACATTTTGAAAATTTCGCGTAAAGCTGCTCCTTCCGTAATATCTCCAATATCGTTCTTAAGTGTGCTGCATGATCTTCTTCCGTCTTTGAATAAATCAAGATGTCATCAATAAATACAATGATAAACTTATCCAGATACTTCTTGAATACTCGATTCATCGAATCCATAAACGCTGCAGGTGCATTTGTCAATCCAAAAGCCATCACAAGAAATTCATTATGTCCGTATCTCGTTCTGAACGCCGTCTTTGGAATATCTTCTGCCTTGATCTTTAACTGATGATAACCTGATCGTAAGTCGATTTTCGAAAACCATGCTGCTCCTTTTAGTTGATCAAATAAGTCATCAATGCGAGGTAAAGGATATTTATTCTTGATAGTTAACTTGTTCAGCTCATGATAATCAATACAAAGTCGCATGCTACCGTCCTTCTTTTTCATGAACAATATTGGTGCGCCCCATGGGGATACACTTGGCCTTATAATTCCTTTGTCGAGAAGTTCTTGCAACTGCTTTGCTAATTCCTTCATTTCAACGGGTGCCATTCGATATGGAGCTTTCGAAATTGGTTCAGTCCCTGGCGCCAAATCAATAGTGAACTCGATTTCTCGATCCGGTGGAAGTCCTGGAAGTTCATCTGGAAAGACATCGGAAAACACACAAACTACAGGAATATCTTCAATCTTCGGACTTTCTTTGTTAGTATCCAATACATAAGCTAAGTAAGCTTGACATCCTTGGCGTAACAATCGTCTCGTCTGTATCATTGTTAGGAATTTCTGCTTTTGCTTTTCACCTTTAAATGTTACCATTTTATTTTCTTCAGTTTGCAATTTCACTTTCTTATTTGCGCAATTGATCTGAGCATTATTACTAGCTAGCCAATCCATTCCTAAAATAACATCAAACTCTCCTAACCTGAAAGGTATCAAATCAACTGAGAAATGACATCTCCCTATCTCAATATCATTACTTGGGCATACTTGATCTACCATAACCTGATCATCATTTTCTAATTTTATGACTATCACTTCATCTAACCACTGAGTCTCACAATCTATCTTAGAGATAAAATCTTCAGAAATAAAAGATCTGGTAGCTCCTGAATCAATCAATACTAGAGCATTTACGGAATTCACAGGGAGCGTACCTTCAACCACATTCGGACTCTGCACTGCTTCCTTCATTGACATGTTGAAAGTCCTTTCCCTGGGCTGATTTTGTGGTGGTAGTGGAGGTGGAGGTAATGTTAAAACCCTTGGAATACTAGCGGCCATGGAAACTCCTCTGCAGTCCTTGGCAATATGTCCTTTTCTTCCATACTGGAAACAAGTGACCTCTGCTCTTCCCATCGGACATTTTCCAGAGTAGTGTCCCCTTTTCTTACACTTGTAACACGTGACATTTGGCTTATTGCAAATCCCCGTATGCTTTTTACCATATATTCTGCAATCAGGTTTAGGCGGTCGGATAAGTCTTTGCTAAGTTGGGGCAGGAAGTCGATTACCCATCCTCTGGTTATTTTATTCTGGTCTCCTGGCATTTACTTTTCCCCGGGCTTGAAATCCCGGCCTTCTGTTGAAACAGTTCTGGAAATTTCCTGGTCCCTTCTCTTTCTGAGCTGCTTCACTCTCACCTTTAATGATCATGGCCTTCTGAACAATAGCCGTATAAGTTGTTAGCTCAAACACAGCTACTCTGCTATGAATCCATGGCTTCAGTCCCTGCTGGAATCTCTTGGACCGCTTTTCATCCGTATCCATTTGCTCAGAAACAAATCTAGCCAATTCAGTGAACTTGGTCTCATAATCTGCGACCGATAAGTTGTCTTGCTTCAGCTCCAGGAACTTGATCTCCATCTGGTTCTTAATAAAACGAGGAAAATATTTTTCCAGGAAAAGATCGGTGAATCTATCCCAGGTCACCACACCTTCCCCTTCCAAAGCTTTCTTCGATTCCCACCAGTAATTGGCTTCACCTTTCAGAAAGTAGCTGGCAAAATCCGTCTTCTGTTCTTCCTCAACTTTCACCAACGTAAAAGCCTTTTCCATTTCCTTCAGCCAGGCTCTCGCCTTTGTAGGATCTGTGGAACCTACAAATTCCGGAGGCTTTACCGCCTGAAATTGCTTGAAAGTGACTATAGGTGCTGCTGGTGGTACTTGATGTCCTAGATGAGCGGCTTGCTGTAACATCTATTGTTGGAACTGCTGCTGTTGCTACTGCATTTGTTGTTGTATCATCAGCATCTGCTGTTGCATAAGATGAAACATCTGATCCATTTGGTTATTATTGTTTTGGCCCTCGGTGTTTCCATTAGATGAGTCAGGTCGTACTTTTCTTTTGGGTGCCATCTTTCTGATAATAAAACAAAGGGGTTCTCTTAATAACAATATACTAAACAAGTGTTATGGAATGAAAACAATCTTTTTAATATTAAAACATCGTTAAAACAGTTGATATGGGGAAAAAACAATTTATTAAATATATAAATGAATAAAACAGTGCGATGTGTAAATAAATCCTTTTTAAAGTACTTTTAAAAATTTTGAAAACATAAAGGGTACAACATGATTGTAAATAAAACAACATCTTTAAAATATGTAATGGTAAAATAATGAAATAAATGTAAATGCTTAAATCACTGGAAAATAAAGAAAACGTGAAAAGGTTCATCTTATATATATATGGGTAGGACACCAGCTGCAGGTGTCAATGCTTGATACAAAAGCCTATGATATGTCAGTCGTACTGCTACTACTATCAGTCAAAATTAGTAGCTACACTCATACAAACTAGTCATATAATACTATGCTGCCGCTATCTACAAAATATACAAGATACAACACTCCTCCGTCTGCTAGTCTCAGAATTCTGATGGCACATGGCTCAGCTCCTCCTGCAATGCCTCTAACACTGCCTCAGTAAGTCCCATCGCCCTACGGTATGCTACCTTTGCACTCATATCCTGCTGCCTCAGATCAGTAAGCTGCTGAGAACTAACTCTGTGAATCTGGCGTAGCCTCTCCCTCAACATGTAGTCTGGGTGAAGTGCTCGAATGGGACCATCCGCCTGGGTCTCGAACAATCCAAGGATCTCTCTATACTGGTTCTGCCATCTAATCCTCTCCTCTCTCTCTGCCTGAAAACGCTGATATATAACTGTATGATACTCAAGAAGATTCGTGCGGGAACCTAGAGAAGGTAATGGTTCATCTACTACTACCTCGTCCATGAACTCCGGCTGTGGAAACTGATATACCCCGGGAACAGGGGAATAGATAGCTAAAGGGGCAGGAAATAAGACAGGCTGCTCCATAGGTGCATACACTGGTGGCTCTGCCTCAGGCTCCATCGGTGGAATCTCGACTGGTGGCATAGGAATCTGGGGCTCTAGATCCTCCCACTGCGGAAGATCAATCATGTCAGGAATATCGAACATCGGAAACTCTAGTGGTGGAAAATCTGGTATATCTGGCTCAAAATATGGAAAATAATCATCAAAATCTGGTACCTCTGGTGGAAGTGGCATCTCTGGTACTGGTCCAGGTGGCAATGGTGGAGGTGGTGGCAATGGAGGAAAGATCTGCTCTGACACTGGAGCCACTACCGGTGCAACCACTGGATATGTCTTGGTCCGCTCCGTAGACGATGATAAAGAAGCCATCTAATATACATAAAAATAATAACACAAAAACAATCAAATCACAATCCTAAAACTCATAACTTCTAATCACATAAACAGACAATCCTAACACTCTTACTTCTATCCTATCTGATCTTCCTACCTTATCTTAATCCTAACGTTCTTGTTTTCAAGGGTCAAAACCTAAGCTCTGATGCCAACTATAAAACCCTCCAAATTCGGGGTACAGATTTGGGGCATTATTAATAACAACTACAAACTAAACCTGCACAAGCGGAATATAAATATGATAATTACCCCGAACTACTGCTACTCAGGATCTTTTTAGGTTAAGAGTTGAAAATAAGAACCACACACTAACTTGATTACAAACCCAAATAAAAACAATATGTCTCAAGAACTCTCTTTGTTACAAAACTTTATTCTATCTACATTCTCACCACACAACTTTTATTCAAACTACACAAAAATTTTATTCAACCCAATATTACTACTTATCCTGTTACACCTGATCTGGTAACTCAAAGCTCTCTTCGGGAATAGGAAGGAACACTCTTGGTATAAGAGGGTCCCGCTGCTTGACTCGCTTCTTGACTATGCGGGTCCTGATGGGTTTCATTCTCTACCTTAACTGCAAAATAATAGGAATAACAATAAAAAGGGATGAGCCAAAATTGCTCAACAAGCCTGCAATAATAATATGTATAGTATAAAGAGAGAGAAATAAGTGAACCAATAAGCTGCTGGTTTGAACAACCATCTGTATCTGTATAGGATAATAATTTTCCAACACTGGCGAGTGCCAAATGAACAAGACTGGAAACAAGAACCAACATATGCACTATAACCTACTGATCACTGAGGATACAGTGCAGATCTATACCCAACTGTATAGACCCAACCAACATAAGGAGTACTCAGGCAACTATGGCCTATTAATTAAAGATCTGGGTAAAACCCAGTCCGCATCTTAACCATCCAGTCCAAAGCTTGGCATCCGGAACAATCGAAATGATTTTGATATATCCCAATACCAGGATATATCAAAGTATATGTAACAAGGGTAAAAGTATATCAATACGAATAAAGGATTCAATAAATTGGGAGGAATCAAGAATCAAAGTGAAGTAGAAACAAGATTCAATAATTTTGTAACAGTGTATATGAACAAAAATTATCAAAGATAACTGATATGGGAAAATGAGATATAATTCACTATTCTGAATTAGAATAGGGAAAAACTTGCCTTGCGCGTACTTAACCTGGTTCAACTCACCGCCTTCTGTCTCTAGCTTGCTCTGCCTTGCTGACACTGAAACAATCATAGAAATATAGTCGTTTAGATAACTTACTATATACGTGTATCTCGAATTGATACCACGTAACCTTATCAGTCTACCCATGCATTTCTATCTGACTTGCATATAGACACATATAATTATATAGCACGTAAGGTTCACATAACCACGTAAAGCACATAGCACATAAAGCACATAATTAATTTTTGGACTTATAAATATTTTTGGAATCGATTCTAGACTCATATTTATAATAACTAACCCTATCTGATTTTATTACAATTTTTCAGGATTTATTCGACTCGATTATACCCCTAATAGGGCCTATGAACAATTAATTATCACAAGACCACTCTCTTCGGAAAGAAATTATAACTTACAATTATTTTTATTGGATTCGTTTCATTTTTCTGAGTCTAGGGATCCTCGTTTCGCTCAAATCGGACTAACGATTTAATTATTTTGAATTAAACAAGATTTAATTAATTAATAATTAATTATAAATAATTAATTATAATTAAATAATCCTTAATTACATCTTTAAATAATTAACTAATAATTATTGTATTTTAAAATAATTAATCCCTAATTATTAGGATTAATTACTATTTATTACAATTATTTACAAATTAATAATACTTACTCGATCAGATCGATTATTTATAAATAAACAATCGATACAACTAACTGATACGCTATTTATCGAATAAATACTAAGTACTCGAATTATAATCTAATTCAACGATTAACTACTCGTATAAATACGAGCTACTCGCAATTCTCGAATAACTATCGAATCGCTATTATTACTATACCTATACGATTAATTAATCACTTAATGATCTGTATTTAATTATTCGATACGAATAATTATTACGATATGCTTCGAATAATTATCGCTCGAATAATAATTCTAATTATCGAATCCCTACTCACATAAATACGAGTTACTCGTAATATTAACTAGTTATCGGATTATTAATCATATTATTTAATTCTTATTTATTAATTAATTACCTAATTATTAATTAATTACCTAATTATTAATTAATTAGTTAACTAATAAATAATTAGATAAATAATTAAATAATTAATTAAATAATTAAATTCTAAATTCTAAATTAATAAAATAATTTAGAAATTAATTATACTATTTTTCAGAATTTAAAACTGATTTTTAATTAATTATTAGAATTATTAAAACTGATTTTCTGATTTTTAAAAAATAGAATAAATATTAAAAATATCAGAAACACATAACAATATTCAGGGTTAGGGTTTTCAGGATCAAACCCGGGTCGATTCCTGGGTTGGAACCGGGTCGAACCCGGGTCGACGAAGAACAGCCACCGGCAACGACGCCGGTGGTTTTTCCGGCGAGCAAAACACGGCCTAATCGTGTGATCTCAATCCCGTTCTTCTGCGACTTCACTCCAAGACACTTCCCTGGCAACTCCTCAGCCTTTCTCCGCCTTCCTTCGTCAATATCATCATCGGAAAACGAAGAACACCTGCAACAGCGGCGGTTCTCCAACAACACCGAAAACTACACCAAACTTTATAAAACCGGTACGGTTCGATCGAGAATTCGACGATCTACACACTCATAACCATCAAAACATCTAACAATCAACGATTTGTAAAACCCGAATTCAAGAACTAAACTCGAAATTACGAATTAAAAATCGACTAATTAATCAACAAAAACGATTACATAATCAGAAACTACGAATCACTAGCTTCAATTTGACTACTTACATGTTCGATTTGGTTAACATAATCACCTTCAAATCCTCGATTGAATTTCTGCCCTGTTTTTCACCAACAAACCCTAATTTCAGAGAATTGGGGATTTTCTTGATTTTTCTGAATTTTCTGATTTTTTTTATTATAATTAACTAATTAACTAACAGTAAATCAGCTATTTATATTTATGAAAATAATACCCCTAAATAAAATTAAGGGGCTAATTACACTCCTAATAAAAATATTTGGCCCCAATTTTTATAATTTTCGGGTATTAATAATGAATTTTTAAATATCCAATAAATACAAAATTAATGTCAAAAATTCCCAAAAATTGTGAATATTACAAAAATGCAAAGAAAAATGATGTATGATAATTTCATGATCATATAAAAATAAAAATGTGATTTTTGTGGGGTTTTTGGTACTCGAAGGGGTCCGGAAAAGTCATTTTTCGCGAAAAAGGTAAATTTGTAAAACGTCTAGGGGTTCAGAATAGCGATATGGTATAGGGCATTTTCGGAAAAATAGGGCCAATGATTTTATTTGAAATACGGGCTTTTAGAACATGGTTTTGAGCTGTACGGGTTTTGATATTAAATATATAACTTACGATAAAACACTCAATATATATCCAAAATACGTTTGGATCAAAACAGACAACACGTAACATATAGCAGTTAGGGTTTAATGACTCAACACATTTAATTACATAATAATACACATAATTTATCTTTATTATAATATAATACAAGCGTAATTTCTCGGTCGTTATAATTCTACCCTGCTCACAGTGTTTAAGGAGAAAGCTGGCCCAAGTATTACTTTTGGAGATGACAGCAAGGGTTATACTGTGGGATATGGCTTGATTTCAAAGGACAATGTCATCATTGAAGAGGTTGCCTTAGTGGATGGTCTCAAACACAATCTGTTGAGTATCATCCAGCTTTGTGATAAAGGCAATTCAGTAACCTTCAACAAAAAAGCCTGTGTTGTGACTAATAGTCAAAGCAACAAAGTGGTTCTCACTGGTATGAGAAGAGGAAATGTGTACCTAGCTGACTTCAACTCAACTAAAGCAGAATCTGTAACTTGTCTTCTCAGTAAAGCAAGTCAAGATGAAAGTTGGTTATGGCACAAGAAGCTATCCCATTTAAACTTCAAGACCATGAATGAGCTGGTAAAGAAAGAACTAGTAAGAGGCATTCCTCTAGTGGAGTTTACAAAGGATGGGCTGTGTGATGCCTGCCAAAAAGGGAAGCAGATTAAAGCATCATTCAGGAAGAAACTTGATTCAGCAATTGAAGAGCCTTTGCAACTGCTTCACATGGATCTATTTGGACCAGTCAATGTATTGTCAATCTCAAGGAAAAGATTTTTCCTAGTAATTGTAGATGATTTCTCAAAGTACTCTTGGACATATTTCTTAAAATCTAAAGATGAGGCTAGTGAAATCATCATCAATCACATAAGGTAAGTCAACAACAATCCTAATTTCAAAGTTAGAAGAATCAGGAGTGATAATGGAACTGAGTTCAAGAATTCTGTCATGAGAGCATTTTGTGAGGAAAATGAAATTCTGCATGAGTTTTCAGCAGCAAGGACTCCACAACAGAATGGAGTAGTGGAAAGGAAGAACAGATCACTTATTGAAGCTGCAAGGACAATGCTTGAAGAATCTAAACTACCAACATATTTCTGGGCTGAAGGTGTAGATACTGCATGCTACACTCAGAACATTTCTCTGATTAATCAAGCAAGATGCATGACTCCCTATCAATTGTTCAAGAACAAGAAGCCAACTCTAAACTTTCTTCATATCTTTGGCTGTAAATGCTATATTCTGAGAAATCAAACTGATCAAAATGGGAAGTTTGATGCTAAAGCAGATGAAGGAATTTTTGTTGGATATGTTGTTGGTAAAGCATATAGAGTCTACAATCTAAGAACCAACATTGTTGTGGAATCTATACATGTTGTGTTTGATGATAAAAAGATTGAAGGACTGGAAGATGGAGATTACCATGAGAGCCTCAAATTCGATAATGTTGAGATGGTTAGTGATGATGAGAGTGATCAAGAAACAGTGTCTAAGGATAATGCAGACAAATCTACCACCAATGAAGCACAAAACTCAACATCCGTCGAGTTGCATAATGCTTCATCCGTCGGAAGGCAATCTGTGTTATCCGTCGGAAGACAACCTGCCTCATCCATCGATAATCAAAATTCACCATCCGTCGGGTTATCAAAAGGAGCAGGAGGTCAAGACAGATCACCTACAGAAAATTCTCTCTTCTCAAATTAAAGATCCATAAACTCAGGAGGAGTTTCTAGTAATCAAAACTCAATCACACATCAAGACAATTATGAGGCCTCTTCATCTAGAGCTAATCTACCTCAACAAAGGAAATGGACAAAAGATCACCCCTTTGAGCTTATCATTGGTGATGTGTCTTCTATAGTTCAAACAAGAAGAGCAACTCAGGAAGAATATCTATACAACAGCTTTCTATCAAAGGAAGAACCAAAGAAGGTAGAAGAAGCTTTGTTAGATCCTGATTGGATTTTAGCTATGCAGGAGGAGCTAAACCAATTTGAAAGGAATAAAGTATGGAAGCTGGTACCCAAGCCTAAAGGAAAGAATCCAATAGACACCAAGTGGGTATTCAGAAACAAGATGGATGAAAATGACATAGTAATCAGGAACAAAGCTAGATTGGTTGCTAAGGGCTATTGTCAGCAAGAGGGAATAGATTTTGATGAAACATTTGCTCCTGTTGCAAGACTTGAAGCCATCAGAATCTTCCTAGCCTATGCAGCCCATGCAAATTTCAAGGTCTATCAAATGGATGTCAAAAGTGCCTTTCTGAATGGAGATCTGGAAGAAGAAGTATATGTCAGTCAACCTCCTGGTTTTGAAGATCCAAAGTTTCCAGAATATGTCTATTATCTTCTGAAAGCACTTTATGGACTGAAGCAAGCACTAGAGCCTGGTATGACACTTTATCAAAGTTCCTTTTGGAAAATCACTTCACAAGAGGTATTGTAGATAAAACTTTATTTTTCAGAAATGTTAATGGCTCTAGCATACTTGTTCAAATTTATGTAGATGATATTATTTTTGGCTCTACAGATGATAAACTTTGCAAAAAGTTTGCCAAATTGATGCAAAGTAAGTATGAAATGAGTATGATGGGAGAACTAACTTACTTTCTTGGTTTACAAGTTAAGCAAGTTAGTGATGGAATATTTATTAGTCAAACTAAATATATTTTTGATCTTTTAAAGAAGTTTGATCTAATGGATTGCACATCTCCAAAAACTCCCATGGCCACTGCAACTAAGCTTGAATTAAACACTACTGAAAAGTCTGTGGATATTTCAAGTTATAGAGGCATGGTTGGCTCACTTCTGTACTTAACAGCTAGTAGGCCAGATATAATGTTTGCTACATATTTGTGTGCTAGATTTCAGGCTGATCCTAGAGAATCTCACTTGATAGCTATTAAGAGAATTTTCAGATATCTAAAGGGAACACCAAAACTTGGCATTTGGTACCCTAGAGATTCTGGTTTTGATCTAACTAGTTATTCAGATACAGATTATGCAGGTTGTAGAATTGACAGAAAGAGCACAACAGGAACCTGTCAATTTCTAGGAAACAAGCTTGTGTCCTGGTTCAGTAAAAAGCAAAATTCAGTTTCTACTTCTACAGCTGAAGCTGAATATATTACTGCTGGCAGTTGTTGTGCACAGATTTTATGGATGAAAAATAAATTGCTAGACTATGGTTTGCAAGTTGAAAGGATTCTTACTTTCTGTGATAACACAAGTGCAATTGCCATCACTGAAAATCCAGTGCAACATTCAAGGACAAAGCACATAGACATCAAGTACCATTTCATAAGGGAACATGTGATGAATGGTACTGTGGAATTATATTTTGTTCCAAGTGAGAAGCAACTTGCAGATATCTTTACCAAACCACTGGATGAATCCACCTTTTCAAGGTTGGTAAGTGAGTTAGGTATGCTTAATTACTCTTAAATTTATCTGAGTTATTTTGCAAGTTGTAATGTAGCCAGAAATTTAATTGATTTTTAAGTCTTGGATGAGATTTTGGCTAAGTCAAAATTTGCATCTCGACGGATGATCCTTATCCATCGAGTTTAGTCATCCGTCGATACACTACTTGCTAATAAAAGTCAATTACCTTTCTGGAATACTTTATGACTCGACGGATATCAGTTTATCCTCATCCGTAGAATTGTCTAAATCTCAGTCATTAATTCCCTGAACATTATCCATCGAGTATACTTACAGTTTGTAAGCATTACACGACGGATAATGGGTGGAATTTTTACATTTTATTTTTAAACGGCTATTTTAGGCAATTTCTATTGGTTAATTTACTCTTCTTTATTGTTTTTATCCATTGTTTTTGAGATAGTATAAAAGTTTATTTCACTCCAATTATTTTCTTTTATTATTCTCAAATTAAACTGCTTTTATTTCATTCTCTCTCAAGCAAATATTCTCTTTCTCTTCAAGCTTTCATTCTCTAACAATGACACCTGTAGTAAAGATTATGTCTCAAACTGGGTTCATTTATGAGAAGAACAACTTCACTGCTTTGGTCAATAAGGGTATTCAGCAATCAGTAGACTATCACAAGATGATGGACTTTGTGAAGAACTGCAAGTTAAATTATGCCATGCTGGAATCACCCACAATTTTCTGTGAAGTTGTTGAAGAGATGTGGACCACTGCAATCTACAACTCTACTGACAAGACCATCACTCTAACCATCAAAGGTAGTGAATTCTGTATCAATAATGATGTGATAAAAGCATGTTTCAAAATTCCTGATAATAATGTAACTTCACCACACACTGACACTGATCTTATCAGTATGCTTAATTCCATGCATTATGCACTTCCTACTTCTAAACTAAGTGATATTAGAAGAATGGGTCTTAGGAAGGAGTGGAGTTTCATGTGTGATGTAGTTACTAAGGTTTTATCTGGAAAAATCAGTAATTTTGATTCTGTGAACATTTCCATGCTTAACATGCTATACATGCTAGTTACAGATAAATTTTACAATTTCATTGACCTTGTCTTGATTGAGTTAGGTTTTAAACTAGGTGAGTTAGTTAAAAGAGGAAAGAATGTGTATTATGCTAGATTTTTCATGTTATTAGCTAACCATCTATGTCAAGAAATTGTGCTTGAGAACCCAAACAACAAACTGGCTTGTTGGGTTCAAGAGAGAAGACTCATTGCAGATTTGAACAGAGCTAACCATCACAGGGATGTGCCAATGTTCTATTTTCCTGTAATGCAGACACCTCAGGTAAGTGATGTAAGTTCATCCATCCCTACAACTATTCCAACCTCCTCCATTTCTTTGAGTTCGGGAATAGCTATGACAACTGTGACAATGACCAAACAGTTACCTACCAAAGCTGCCAAAACCACTGAAATTTCTAAATCCAAATCAAAGAAAACCCCCTCTGGTATCTCTCAAAAGGTACCAGTTGAAAAATCCACCAAAGCCAAAGAGGGGAGTGTGAAGGAGGGTAAGTTAGGTGAGGGAAGGGGTGAACATCAAAGAAACCCCAAGGATAAGGTTGGAGAGTTGAGTGAATTCCAGCCTAGCCACACTGCAGTTTATCAACAAACTGTAGTGCTTAAAAAGGACGAAAGCTCACTTCTAGCTGCATCCTCCCAAAAGGATGTAGTTATTGAACAAAGCTCTCACCCAAGAGCATAGGCCAAAAGGGTTAGGGACACAAGCTCACCCCAAACTTACACAAGAAAGAAGAAATCCAAAACCGCTGGGGATGCACAGGGCACACACACAGTGCAAACTGGTGCTAAAGACACAGTCCCTGCACTTTCTCAAATTCAGTTTGATGTGGCTCCAATAAATGTGGAGTCACGGCCAAAATCTCTAATAATAGAAGCATCTGAAACACCATACTCACCAACAAACTCTCTGGAAGTGGATATGATAAACACTTCAATTCCTGATTCCCCTTCTTTAACTCTGTTAGGGAAGCCAAAATCTAGTGCAAGTGAGCATCATCTTTTAGATGATTTGTTGGCTCACTTGCCAATTCTTTCAGATTCTATTGTGACATCTGTGCCTCAAATATCTTCAATCAACACAAAGTCAATAATAGTTTCTCTTCCCACCTCATTCATTTCTACTCTCTCGATGGATATTGTTCATCCGTCGAGTAGTGATTGTATCCTGACGGATAAGCTTAACAGCAGTTATCCGTCGGATAGCATTACCACTCACTCGACGGATATCACTTATCCGTCGAGTATCTATGCACAACTTTAAACTTCAATTATTTAAAGTGTAGAAGATTTAGTGGTTGTACAGTCACTCTTAGGACTGAGAGAGGAGAGTGTATTGAGTGAGAGGCTGGGTAGCTCCCAGGCAAAAGGAGAGGAAAAGAGTGAAAATCAGCAATTCATTTATTCAGGATTGGCAAAAGTGAGTGAGAGGAGTCCCACCTTAGTAGGTGAAGGTGAGGGTGTGAGGGTGGGAAGCCAGGGTGAGACCCTGATGCAACAAAAGAGAGATTATGAGAGAAAGGCAGGTACAGGAGAAATAAGGGTGGATCCAGCCATTGCTAGTGAGTCAATGATTGTGGATGATGCTGAAAAGGAAAGACAAATTCAGCAACATTACAAAGCTGTAATTGATAACATTTCCTTGGATGCTGACACTTTTACTCATCCTGTGTCAGCCTATCAATTGTTGGCTGCTCAGGGCAATGTGGAGGCAGAACAAACTTTGAACTTAGTACACACCTTCGTTATAACACCCCCAAATCCGGGGTCGGGGATCCGGGTTGTCACGAGTTCCATTTCCCTTAATAACACCCAATCTTAATAAATAATCAACTACTCTGTACTGTGACCCCACAATAAACACACACACCACAAGTTATAGTCTCAGAGATGAATACCCAAAAATAATCACAAGTCGTTTTATTCCACAATTATCTGTCAATACTCCTTAAAAGGGTTTCTGAATAAATTACATTTCTTTGCCATTATTACAATTGATAAAGATACATAAGTCTGGTACATCAAAAGTTGAAAGCCTAGCCTATTAGTAGTTCCTACCTCAGCTACAGCGACATCAACGCCTATAGGAAACTGCGGAACATTTCCTATCCGCTCGCGAATTGGGAGCTTGGTCCTGTTCATCTTTTCTATCTGTTGTTGTGTGATGAAAGAAGAAAGCAAGGGTGAGCAACAAGCCCACCAAAATAATATGTATAATGATTTACAATATATGAGCCTTCTCATAGTACTCATGAAAGTCTTGGTCAAAAGAAATGAACCAAGTTTGATATCTTAATGTGATGTAGTCGCAAAATATTCAGTATATATACATATATACTTTCAAAATCTTGGAAGTCCTCTTCCATGCATAATATACACAGAGTTCCAGTTTATAACTGTATAAAACTATCATTGCAAGGTGATCTCATATATCTAACCTTGTCTCAACATTTTTCTGAAAATCTTTGACATGCATAAGATAATCATTTACTAGATATAAGTTTAAAAGATGAAGTTACAAGATACTCCAATATACTTATATCTTTTCCAAATACTACTTGAACTACCACCGTTCAAGTTATAATTAGTTTCAAAAGTTCATCCCATAGATGAGACTACAAGATAATACTTGAATAGATTCAATCTTTGAAATATTATTGAATGAAATGAAGTTACGAGATACTTCATTAAGTCCCGATATATATATACACCTATATATATCTCTCATACATTTCCTGAAAACCTCTGTCATGTAAAGTATGAACAGAGTTGCAATATCCAAAGAATTTGGAAAGAAAATAAATTTTGGCATAAACCTGATATCTTGCTGATCAGGCAAAGATACCAATAAGTAACCTTTTCTACTAGTAGATGGATGAATCCCACACCGGTCATCACCCTGGCCTCATTAGGACCTTATGCTGGACCGCCACCCGGCCTCTTACGCGTTGATGGACTACCACCCAGCCACTTACACTTTGATAGACCGTACCCCGGCCTGTCGCTTATGCCGACTCAATTAGATGGGCTTACTTCCCGAACGTTGGGTAAGTAATCAATTCATTTGTTTTCTCAAAACAGCAACCACATTGCGAATGTAAAATACACCACAGAGCTGGATCCCCCAGGTTTTGAGCGAGTATTTAAATCCCCTTTGAAAGGAAGATCTTAAATATAAAAATTAGTTTTGGGGTCCACTCTAACTTTAAAAATCATTTTGAAGACTCGAAAACATTTTTAAGAATGTTTGGAGTACTGCTGATTTATTAAAATAAATTAGTCCCGATATATTAGAAATATCTGAATATTATTATTTAAATAATATTCTCATAAAGATAATCCTTATTAAAATATTCGAAGTAGAAGTTTTAAAACTCATACTTGAAATGGATATTAAATTATCAAAGATATACTTATACGAAAGTACTATCTTTATTTGAATAATCGAAAATAAGTTTGATTATCGAAACATTATTCTTTAATAAAATAAAGAATATTATTAAATAATAAGCGGAGTCATAATGCCTCGAATGAATATTCAAAATAATATTCATTAAATAAAATAAATGGAGTCATAAGTCCTCGAATGAAAATTCAACTAATAATATTCATTAAATAAAATAAACGGAGTCATAAGTCCTCGAATGAATATTCAACTAATATTTATTTAAAATAAAGTTATCGAATAAACCTTATTCGATTAATAGTTTTGAAAACTATATCTATATATATATATAAATATATATATAATATACTCGGGAACATCGACTCCCGGTTTAGAAAATGTTCACCTTTGGGTCCCCTATACTAAGGGTATACGCAACTACTGCTTATATCTAGCATAGGTATTATGCAACTTATAAGCTTTTGAATCAACAATTAGATATCAAGATTACAAAACAGGCATGCATATAAATATCATATCACATGCTCCAATATATCGCAAGACTTTGCTAATAATAATCATGCACTTATCACACGATAATGCATATACATATATATATATCACAACAACAGTATAACGGGTAGAAAACTTGCCTGAGTGCTCCCGGATAGACTTAAGCTTAGAATGGGTCCGATAACCTATGAACAACAACATAAGTCGGAATTAGACCCCGGTCGCTTAAGAAACTAGACTTTAACCATTTAGAGTCCTAATGTTCGCTTTCGCGCTTAACGATTTACTTAAGTCGCTCGAGTACCCTCGGCTCCACCATTTTTAATAAATTAACCATTAAGGGTTTTAAGGCGATTCTTTTGCGAGTACCTTACCAACTGCCTAATCCACTTTACATAATTGTTTCTTACCCCAATTAGTCATTTAAGGTCCTTAACCAAGGTTTCAAAGTAAGGCGAGGGGTAATGTTTCGTTCGCGAAACGTCGTTACTTAAAACGGTTGTTTCTCCTAAACCGTACATCGGAATCAAACGTACCACATATCAAAACGAAGCTCGTAACATGAACTATATAAAAATGGAAATGGTCAAAACCTAGCAGGGAGTTCTCGGGTCCTAATGTTATGAACAAAAGCAGTCTAAAGTAAATCGGACATTACGACGGCTATATTTACGCGATTTCCCAAATTTAAACCAATCCAAATCAATCACCAATCAATCCCAATTCATTCATACAACCAACATCCATCCAAAACACACTAAAACAGTCCCAACACCTCAAGTTCTTCCAATTTATGTTATTCTCTTCATGAACTTAAACTATACTTAATTCCTTTAACAAATCAACAAGATTCAACATTCATACCACTACCACTCCAACCCAAACTCTAAACAAACAAGCTTCATGCTTCACATATACTATATTACTCATAACCATTCCTAAATACTTAAAACTAAAGCTAGGGTTTGGAGTTTATACCTTCTTGAAGCTTCTTAACACAATCACAAGAGCTTTGAATGCATAAAGAACCTTGATCCTTGCTTGTATAACCTTAAACTTTCATAAAAATTCAAGAAACTAAAGTTATTTCTTTGAAAGTTACTATTCACCATCTTCTTCCTTGAATTATTGGAAGAGATTGTGAAGGAATTTGAAGCTTAAACTCATGGAATAGCTATATCTATACATAAGGAGTACTAGATAATTATCTTACCAATTAAGGAAGCTTGGAACTTGAATTTTGAAATTCTTCTTGTTGAAAATGGGGAAAAGCCGAGAGCAAGCTTGGAAGAAAGAGATGATTTTGTGTTTTTGCTTTGATTTGTTTTAGGTTGGTTGTTTTTGTTTAGATTTTGGTTAATTACCTTAATAACCTTGAACTTTGTGTGGTTATCATTCATCCACACCTCCTTCCCTCCTATGTCATGCTTATGCCATGTTTATGATGTCATCATCCCTTACTTTCCCTCTTCTTATTGGTTGGATGACCTCATCATCCCTAACCTCCTTGATTAACTTCCTAATTGTTTGCCTAATGACCGTTGATCTGTTATACGGTTTGCTTAACTTTCGTTCTCGTTTCTCGTTTGAGGGATCATACCCGGGATCTTATTACCTGGGTTTCCTTAACCTTTCTCAATACATTATAATCCTTTTATGATCCTCTCTTATAATCCTTTATTTTAAATCCTTTTTATCCTGTTACCTTATACTCAATTCTTTCCGTATCTAGTGGATTTTCAGGAAAAATCAAAGTGTTCTTGGATTCTGACAATCTTTACATACACTTATATCCCATATAAAATACTAATAAGATCTCAGAATAACAATAAAAGGACCCCTACATAGTGTGGCATGAAAAGTTTTCTCATTCAGCATAATCTGCAAAATCACTGTTCATAAGGCTTTCAAAAATTCCAAAATTTGGGGTTATTACAGTCTCCCCTCCTTAAATGGATTCCGTCCCGGAATCAGATAGAAAATGAATAGGGATACTCTCTTAACATTGCACTTTCTAACTCTCGAGTAAATTTTCCCACATTGTGGTTCTTC
Source organism: Apium graveolens (assembly GCF_009905375.1). Classification (NCBI taxonomy): domain Eukaryota; kingdom Viridiplantae; phylum Streptophyta; class Magnoliopsida; order Apiales; family Apiaceae; genus Apium; species Apium graveolens. The sequence continues at coordinate 50,200,683 of NC_133647.1, read as the reverse complement.
CATCAAACTCTGAATAGTTTGATAACCCTTCTCCTAAGCACTTGTTCCTTTTCACTCTATAACCCTTCCTGGTTGCTCCATATAGGTTACGTCGGGTTGCATGTCTATGTGCTCATATGCCCCTATTTATCTGGCATCCGAATTACACTTCCTTAACATTGATACGTGGAACACGTTAAGAACTTGCTACATGTACGTGGGGTAGGGCTAGCTCATATGTTAACTTCCCAATATGTCTTAATATCTCCAAGGGTCCAACAATTCGTGGGCTTAGCTTTCCTTTCTTTCCGAACCTCATCCATCCTTTCCAAGGGAATACCTATAACAGCACTAGGTCCCCTACTTCCTATTCCTTGTCCTTTCGTGTCAAATCAACATACTTCGTGTGCCCATCTTGGGCTACTACCAGCCATCCTCTATTTAAATCTATTATATCCTTGGTCCTTTGGACTACTGCGGGTCCAAGCATCTTGCGCTCTTACAACTTCATCCTAACATAAGGGAGATCGACATTGTCTTCCCTCAAGGATCTCATAAGGCGATATCTCAACACTGACATATGATCTATTGTCATAAGAAAACTCAATCCATGTTAAGTGACCATTTCAAATTCTTTCAAGTCTATTGCACAGACTCAAATCATTGCTTCTAGCATTATAGCTTTTGCTTCTCAATACCCATTCTTTTCCAGTTCGTAGTCATTACTATCTTCCGTACATAATACTATACTAGTTACACTTTTGCTCGTTAGCGTTCTATAACCTTTTAATAACCACGTCAACCTTAGTATCACGAATGTGTTAGATTCGGAATACCATCGTACTGATACTACTCCTTTCTAGCTGCTTCTGTCTTTGAAAGTTTGATCCATCATATAGAAGTAAAAGAATTCATTGAGAGATCACTATGATCATGAACACTTGTTATATTGCATAGTTAGTACAGAAGGTGGCCAGCCTTTAGTACTTGACAAGCAATTAAACAATAGCTGGTATCCTACTCGGCTTCTATCACACAGATAGGTAGTCATTCGGCAATACCTCCCCTTCTGGAAGGGTTGTTCTTCTCAGTTTATATGAAATGAAAAGAAGAGAAAAGAACGAATTGAAGAGAATTGTATATATGAAAAAAAAATATACTGCCATAAAATATCTGGCTTGGAACCTACCTTTGAACTATAGAGGTTTGGCATAGGAGAACAAAATATATGTGTATATATATCAAGTATTATCGCATCGCATTTCACATGCTTAAATATTTTTGCTATTCCGTCCATCATTCTATGGACCCTTGATCTTCCTCGAGCTTATACACAATCACCTTTGAAGCTCCCTCGACATCGAAAATCGAATCTGGGATTTCATTCTAGACATCATCGTTACTAGAATTCTATGCTTGCACCGTAACCTTCCTCATACAGTAATACGACTCTCTTTTCATAAGAGGGAATAAATATTCAATAGGTAGATACTCTACTTAATTAGTCTATCAATGATAACTTATACACTACCGCGACCCGATTAGTGGTACTTAATCTCAGCATCCATTCCAATATAACTCTCACGGTTGTAATCAGCTCATTACTCACAAAATCATTGCTGCATTACAATGGTCTACCACTGACCTACTGTCGTCATTCACTTTCCATGAAATCTTAATATCTAACCATACGGAGTCCATACATGTCGTATAGAATACTTCTAAGGAGTTAACATAACCACCAATCATAATTCATGAAGAACACTCCAAACTCTGACGTACTTTCATGACATGAAGTAGATAAAATTGCAGAAGAGTTGCAGTCAAAGCAACGATAGCAGGTTAATACCATTCTTAATCGTATGCCTTAAATAGAAGACTTAACTCAAGGGTTCGTCTAGTCCTTTTTGAAACATGGTCCTGGCTTATCTCAAGATAGTATCTTCTGAGATAGATAGCCCGCTCATGGCGATTACACGAATTAAACCTTTACCAACTACTATTACGGTTGGGTATTGCACAGTCATCAGAAGGAATGTCAATCTTCCAAACCATAATACAACCTTCATAGCTTTAACCATCATCACTGTATTCTTTTGGCACAAGCGCCTATAATTATCCTCTTACCTTTAAAGTGTCGGCCACCTCTTTGGCCTTTCCTGATAGTAAAATTTCCTTACAGTCAATGTCATTTTAACCACCTCCAAATAATTTTCTACCTCATTTCAATCACAGCTTATGTGAAGATGTTTTCCTTAAAGTCTGATGAGTAAAAATAAAAAAAAATTATCACTATTTTTTTCCATAAGTTATTGCCTCAGTCTTTAGAGGTTAATCACTGTCACGACTGACTTTTAATCATACTTAGAACATCTTTTTATCCTAAGTCCTAATTGCCCTAAACAATTTCAACCATTACTGGTTCGATCCATATTTTCTCGTGGTTTAACACGTGCCCCACTTGGCATCATTATAATTACGTCATATTTCCTTTATCAACATTTCTATTCTTGAGAATTTTGAATATTACCTTTCTCCTTGTAAAACCTCTAAGGTTATCCTTGAATCGTTCCTCCTGTATTCCCTAGATACAGGGCATATCAAGATACCATTTATTAATACCAGAATCATTGTCTATGTACTTCTGAAAAATTTCTCCACTGATTCTTAAAGGTTGTTATTACCTTAATCCTTTCCAATTCATACTGTCAAAATTCATACTATCCCTATTAAGGGTGAAATGCCAACCTTTAGGCATTCCCCTAGGATTCGTTTTAAGTTACCGATGTTCTATCCTTAATTCCACCTTTAAAAAGGTACATGCATCCTTCCATGGATAAATCAAGTCATATATCCCTGATAAGGGTGTCTTATTCCATCATTCCCACCTCGATAGTATATGTCTAATTTCATAATAACATCTGTATTCAAAATGAGGTCAATCGATATGGCCTCCAAAAGATAACAACGGTTATCCGCTTTTCTTGCCTAGTTTGGTAACGATAACAAGGATGTTCTAGAAGATATTGGTCGTGTTCAACGCGAACTTCTTCTCAATAATTCCTTATTTACTTTTGTTGTTTATCTCAACAGTCATCTCAATATTGGGATATCTTTCATACCTGGCGTCTCCCTTTCTGGGTATCAAGCCACCGGTCTTACTCTTCACATTCTTGAAGGTCACTTCCTTCATCCAATTTTCCTACTTTCTTACTTTCTTGTTTCCTCAGTCTATCCGCGTCTAAATATTTATCCTTCGAACTATCTCAAGGTTTCCTCGAATCCTCCCAACTTACAGGGGATAAAATATATGTATCTCTTATGCCTTCAACCATCAATTTTAACTCATGGTGAATCACCCTCATCCTGACGATTATATACTTTTCTATTTCTATTTCTACGAGTCTTTAGGGTTTCCTCATACCCAACTCCTTTATCATTCCTCAAACTCTATTGCCTTTATATTCCTTTCCACTTCAGTTTCTTTTTATTTTCCTTTCTCTTATCATTATTTCATGAACCAACACAACATAAGTATTGATTTCAAACATCCCGTCATTCTGGATTCGTGTCCTCAGAATGAATTTTGACAACTTTTACAACTTAGATTCATAATTCATCATACTCATCCGCTTTTGTTCTAGCTCCAAAGCTTTTACACTATCTCCTTATCTATGGGAATTACTTTCCCGAAAACAATTGACTGAACTTATGTCACACTCCCAACTTAAACAGCAAAATAAATATAGCTATTACATCTTTTTAATGAAGAATACACAACCAAAATCCAAGATCTTACAGTTTAGGGTTTGGAACAGCCCAACACTACCAACTATTACATCTGTTTACAAATACCGAGTCCTCACACAACTATTATTACTTATTCTACCTGAGCTCGAACATAAGCATCAGCATCACAGGTCTTACGGGCAGTCTGCTTGAATCTAACCATAGCTGCTAGCTGTAATATAAGGGTAAAGCAAGATGTGAGCCAAATGCTCAACAAGTGCTAATAGTACGACACAAAACATAAATTGAGATATACTTTTAAGAATGACAATGGAAAGACATAACCAAAGGTAATGAGAGATAAAAAAAACTATGTGAGATGGCATCATTTTGCTTGCATCAAAACAATTTTAAAATCATGTCTTAATCAAAATCATTTTATGACGCTACGGATTACAGCCGGTGATCAGCCGTGAAGTAATCCCGAACCTCGCTGGGTTCTAAAACATTATTGGGAATCCCTAGGCAACTTTTAAGCCTAATATAAGTGCGGAAAGGACTCGCGTCTCAGTCCAGATCCACCATTCAAGAAAACATTTATCCCCATTTGGGACTGAAAACCCATATTTTATTTATTTCAAAAACTGATGCCGAAATATGACAAAATCTCTTTTTACAGTAAACAACTTTATCAAAGGATTATAGATCAACTCGAAATACGGGGAATTGATGCTAACTTCAGAGCCATGATTCACAAGACTATTCTCTATTCAAGTAATTTAATGGTTTTCATATAGCAAAGATTGAACAAGAGGATTTAGTGAGGCTAATGGATAATATGAAGGGTAATGCCAATTTAGGCTCAAAGTAATGGTTTCTCATCAAGGTTCAAGTGCTGGATCATCAAGAAGGTAAGCTTCATGAATACTAAGGGTGTTAAGGTATGAAGAATGATATTTAACTCAGGACATATCAGAATTGTCAAGCTTTAGGATAAGAAAGAGGGTATCAATCAATGAGGAATCAAGCTGGTAAGTATCTGACTATCAGAATTCAAAGTAAGGTTCTATAGGGGTTCAAGTATCAGGATGAGATATTAATACTTAGGAAACATCAACATGTTAATCAAGAGGATCCATCAAGTAATATATCAACTCTTCATTTTATCATGGCATTAAACTATCATGAAAGACTTTTGAACTACTTGCAATACGTACTCGAGGGTTCATGGCATCTCTATGTAACTCAAAGATAAACAAAAGATACGCTTGATTTAAATATATCAAAATGACTCAGGATAATTGCGTCAATATATAAGAACTATTTGTAGTAGATACGAAGGTCAAGTTGAATCACTTGCCTTGAGATAGGGTAGTCTGGTCTGACTGGTAGGAGCAACAACTGGAGCTTCACTCGACTTTTATGGCAAGTTTTCCCTCCTCTCGAGATCCTACATAAATAATAATAATCCTCATTATAATATATTCTCACCAACTTAACCTATTTACAACTCAAAATTAAACACGGATGGCACTTAGGCCTATATGCACTTAATTTATATTCACTTTTAAATTACAACTGCACACACATAGCCACATATTCACATATCATATATTAACACCAAATAACACCATATATACCATAATGCAACACTAGGCTTGGATGATCTCGACTCACAACTTAAGTCACTTGGTCGCTAAACTAGACAAGGTCTTCTAATTTCGGCTTCCTAACTCGATGTGCCTTTCCTAAATTATCCAAAACATATTGACCCTCACTTGTGCCTTTTGCTCTACTGACCTTATACTATCTTACAACTATGGTGGTCGACCTAATACTCACTTCTAAGTGTTCTAAAACTATGTGATAAGTGAAAGTGCTCACTGGTGCAAATTTCATAATGATAACTATGGTTTCTTGAGTACATTAGACACTCTTAAACTACAAGTTTTCCTTCAAAACTTTTACACAAAACTCTCCTGACCTAAGGGAATCTCACAAACTTGATGTGGCTCAAGGGCCTGGCTTGGGCCTTCTTGGGCCTAAGCTAAAAGTCCAAGGTTCCCCTGTTTGTCTGGGCAGAAAATGCCCTGACTTGAATTAACTTGTGACACATGGTTCTAACTCATATCCTATGAACTATGGTTGTAAAAACTTCTCTGACACTCCCTCTAACTAAGGCCCAATTGGGCCTAATGAGGGCCTACCCATGACATGGTCAAATCTCCCTATTTCTAAGTTGCAACAAAACTGTCCCCTGCTGGACAGATTTTGTGATTCTACTTGTGCACCTAACCAAATGACATGCAAACCTCCAACCAACTCCTAAAACCTTTTATATACTCCCAATACTAACTTCTGGTAGCTTGGGCCTCAAAGTGCACACCAATGACATGGTCAAAACTCACTCTAAACCTCAGGGTGCTATACTGATTTTTCTGCAGAAACTATAACTCTCATTTTCCAAGGTTTTGACTTGACAAACCCAACTAACAACAACTAAAACCAAGACTTATACATGGTATTCTACTGAACTAACTCCCTTTTTCTCAAAATAACCTTGGTGAGATCATCCTTACCTAAGGTACAATTATGGCAAAACAAAAGAGACTACACTTCACAAATCACAAATCTTCATGCTTTTGAAACAACAATATATATATTTTTATAAAAGATAACCACGAATTATTACCATGCAACAAGAAGCATAAATCAATATTAACACATTATTCCTACTGAAATTAAGGCTCACTAATAAAATCTTTCCAAATGATCAAAATCTTACAACATTCTAAGAGAAATCCTCATGCATGCATGCCTTCGGGTTTTTCAAACCAAAACAACATATTTTCTATATATGTTCTATCATAACATTGACATGCAAGCCTATCATAAGATATACCTAGATGATCACTTAGCATGCAAGGAGTTTTATCAAGACTTCACTAAGATTTTCATGTTATCATCACAAAAATACACAAAGTGGAACATGACAACCAAAACACCATCCATTCGGCTCCTATCAAGTCATGGCCGAATGGATTAGGGTGAAAACAATAATTGCATGAGTGTAGCATACTCATGTCTAGCCATTCTCAACCCTTTGCTACTATAACTCATGGTGAAAGCCTTGAATTCACAAGAATCAAGGATATTCACTTGGAGTTTTAACAAAACACCACCATGCAAGGTCAACACATAAGTTTTTCTACTCTACACTCTTAAGATATACAAGAACAACATGTAGGGAGTAGGATTACTTGATAATAGGATGATTATTTTAGTGAGAAATGAAGAAAGAAGGGGATGGGGGCTCGGTTTTTGGGAATTGCCGAGAGGGGAGGGGGAAAAACCGAGAGGAGGGGGGGAAAGGAGGAGTGTGGAAATGGTGGGGTGAATGTGGAGTAATAATCATGTTACTTTGGTTTTTATTTGGCCAAAAGTGAGTGGATTTGAGATTTTACAAGAGTAACCTTCCAATATAGTTAGGTAGATTTGCATGCAAGGGTAAAGGGGTAATTTGGTTAGTAGAATGAAAGTGAGTGGGGTTGGAAATGTCTTCCTTGCCCCTAAGTTGAATTGGAAGAGTATTTGCATGCAAGGGTAGCCACGTAATTTTCTAATTATAACAAATAAAATTTATAAAGATTTATTTTTATAAAATAAAATACAAGTTCAAAAATTATAAAATTTATATCATAAAATAACTTGGATTTTTAGAGACTTTATAAAATCATTTTCAAAATTTGTGAACAAAATACCTTTTAAAAGAAAATTTTTCCAAAGCTTAGAATATTCCTTATAAATCCAAAAAATAAAGAAATTAAATAAACTCTTGCTTTGAAAAATCATATACTACATAAAGCAAATTTATAATGTAGAAATTTTCACTCACACTAGCGTACAATCATTGAATATATTTTTATTTGACTTTAATATTATACCCAATCCACAAATAATATTACATAAAATGCCGGTCGTAACATCCTCTCCCCCTTAAGGGATTCTGCCCCCAGAATCTAAGAGAAAAGATGAGGATGCCGGGAACGCATATCAGACTCTAACTCCCAAGTCGACTCTTCGACCTTAGGGTTCCTCCAAAGCACTTTTACTAACTTTACTGACTTATTTCTAAGACTCTTTACTTGCCAGTCGAGTATTTTAACCGGTTGCTCCACAAATGACAGGTCTGCCTGAATTTCTACAGGTTCATATTCTATCACATGGCTAGCGTCAGGATTGTACTTCTTAAGTAACGACACATGGAACACATTATGCATATGCCGATACTGAGGTGGTAAGGCCAACTCGTAGGCCACCTTTCCCACTTGACTCAAAATCTCAAAAGGACCTATGTATCTAGGTTCTAACTCCCCTTTCTTGCCAAATCTCATCAACCCTTTTCTAGGTGACACCTTTAGCAACACAGCTTCGCCAATTTGGAATTGAACGTCCTTACGTGCTGGATCCGCATACTTCCTCTGTCTATCTTGAGCAGCAAGCAACCTTTTCCGAATTAACTTGACCGAGTCATGCAACTGTTGTACCAAATCCGAGCCGAGAATTCTTCCTTCTCCTACTTCATCCCAACTTGTTGGTGATCTACATTTTCGCCCGTACAAAGCTTCGTATGGTGGCATGCCGATACTGGAATGACAGCTGTTGTTGTAAGAGAATTCAATCAATGGCAAATGGTCATCCCAACTTCCTGTAAAATCGATTGCACAACTACGCAACATGTTTTCAATTGTTTGAATTGTTCTTTCACTCTGGCCATCATTCTGTGGGTGGTACGCCGTGCTCATATTCAACTTCGTGCCAAGACATTCCTGAAATTGCTTCCAGAATCTTGAGTTAAATCAGGGATCTCTGTTTGAAACTATTGATACGGGTACTCCATGCCTTAGTACGATTTCGCGCACATACAAATGAACCAACTTGTCCAATGACGACTTCTCGTTTATTGGAAGGAAATGCGCCGACTTCGTAAGACGATCAACTATAACCCATATTGCGTCTTGTCCGGATTTCTTTCACGGTAGTACTACTATAAAGTCCATAGCGATATTTTCCCATTTCCATTCTGGAATCTTCAGGGGCTGAATTAATCCGCTTGGTCGTTGATGTTCTGCCTTTACTTTCTGACAAGTATAGCACTTTGCAACCCATTCTGCCACGTCTCGCTTCATATTTGGCCACCAAAAGTTCTTCTTTAAGTCTCGATACATCTTGGTGTTTCCCGGATGGATTGAAAATTTCGAATTGTGGGCTTCATGGAGGATCTCATTCTTTAATTCAGGTACATGGGGAATCCATATTCTGGATGAAAACCTTAGTATCCCTTGCTCATCCCTTTGAGTATTAATCTCCTCTCCAGATAACTGTTTCTTCTCTTTTTCCATTACTTCCTCTTGACACTTCTTTATCTTTTCCACTAGTGTTGGCTGAAAGGTCATCGCATGACAAACTTCCTCAACTTTTCCATAAGCACAAAGTTCCAATTCCAATTTTTCGATTTCTCCAGTTAACTCTTTTGATGTTATCATCATATTCAATCTCTCCTTCCTACTCAGAGCATCAGCCACTATGTTCGCCTTTCCAGGATGGTAATTTATCAAGCAGTCATAGTCCTTGATCAGTTCCAGCCATCTCCTCTGCCTCATATTGAGCTCTTTCTGAGTAAAAATGTACTTTAAACTCTTGTGATCCGTGTAGATTTCACACTTCTCTCCATAGAGGTAATGTCTCCAGATCTTGAGTGCGAACACTATGGCGGCTAGTTCCAAGTCATGCGTCGGGTACTTTAACTCATGCGGCTTCAACTGTCTTGACGCATATGCGATCACTTTACTGTGTTGCATCAACACACAACCCAAACCCTTATGTGAAGCGTCGCTGAATATTACAAAATTCCCTTGATCATCTGGAAGTACCAACACCGGAGCTGTTACCAACTTCTGCTTTAATTCTTGAAAGCTATCTTCACATTCTGCACTCCATTCAAACTTTTGATTCTTTCTGGTTAACTTGGTCAATGGCGTGGCGATCTTCGAGAAATCCTTGACAAATCTTCTATAGTATCCGGCCAATCCTAGAAAACTTCGCACTTCCGTAGGAGTCTTTGGCCTCTCCCAACTCATAACTGCCTCAATCTTTGCCGGATCCACTTTAACTCCCTCATTTCCAATAACATGCCCCAAAAATTGAACTTCCTTTAACCAAAACTCACATTTGGTGAACTTGGCATACAACTTCTCTTGTCGGAGTATCTCCAATGCTATCCAGAGGTGCTGCTTATGTTCTTCTTCCGACTTAGAATAAATAAGGATGTCATCAATAAATACCACGACAAATTTATCCAAATACTTCTTAAATACCCGATTCATCAGATCCATAAATGCGGCCAGAGCGTTGGTCAGTCCAAACGGCATTACTAGGAACTCATAATGCCCATATCTGGTCCTGAATGCGGTCTTAGGAATATCTTCTTCTTTGATCTTTAATTGATGGTATCCCGATCTCAAATCAATCTTCGAAAAGCATTTTGCTCCCTTCAACTGATCAAAAAGGTCATCTATCCTTGGTAGCGGGTAACGGTTCTTGATCGTCACCTTATTCAGCTCCCAGTAATCTATGCATAGACGCATACTCCCATCTTTCTTCTTTACAAACAGAACAGGTGCTCCCCATGGCGACGTACTTGGTCGTATCACTCCTTTATCCAATAATTCTTGTAGCTGGCTCGCCAACTCTTTCATTTCTGCTGGTGCCATCCTATATAGGGCCTTTGAAACTGGTTCCGTGCTTGGAGCAAGGTTGATCTTGAACTCAATTTGTCGATCTGGTGGTAAGCCTGGTAGTTCATCGGGAAACATATCGGGGAACTCACTAACTACAGGAATATCTTCCATGCTGAGGCTGCCTCTCTCTGAATCCACTACATATGCTAGGAACGACTCACAACCTTTTCTAAGCAACTTCTTAGCCTGAACGATTGTAAGAAATAGTTGCTCTTGCCTCTTCCCCTTAAATACTACCTTATCTCCACTCTTCGTCTTTAAATACACTCTCTTGGTCTTACAATTAATCTGAGCGCTATTCTCTCCTAACCAATCCATTCCTAAAATTATGTTAAACTCTCCCAACTTGAAGAGTATCAAGTCGGCTGAAAACTTATATCCCGAAATATCGATCTCACACCTTGGACAAAATTGATTCACAGGAATCTTCTCTTGGTTCGCAATTACCACATTTACTACCTCACTCATAACCATTTTATCACATTGGAGCTTATCAACAAAAGATTTTGATATGAAAGATCTTGTTGCTCCCGAATCAATCAATACTTTAGCTTTGACATTATTGAGTAAAAGTGTACCTGCTATCACCTCAGAATTCTGAACAGTATCTTTCATCTTTAGATCAAATGTCCTTGCTGTTGCTTGCGGGGTTGGTGTGGGTGGTGGAGGTAATGCCAATACCTCAGCTGGCATGCTTTCACTGGTACTTGCCACGTTCATCAGAGCTTTGACTGGTCCTGTTGCCTTACACTCCCTAGCCATGTGTCCAATCTTCCCACATTTGTAACACGTAACTCCTGGCTTCGGCATCTTGCACTCATTTGCCAAATGTCCTTTCTGATTGCACCTATAACAGGTCATGCTCAGCTTATTGCATACTCCGGGGTGCCTTCTTCCACAATGTTTGCATTCCAGTCTCTGGAACCTGTTTTCTCCAACTTGCTCTTGGCTTGCCTGGTTGTTCCCTTTTGATTCTTGCCTTTTTCCCAAATTTCCCTTCTTTTGAAAATTTCCGCCCTTCTGGAAACCAATCCTCTTTACATTCCGATCTTGCGAACTTCCAGCTTCAGACTTTTCTCCATAAAATGGAACCTTCCTCTTCTTGTTATCCCTCTCTTTCCTTGACTGCATCCCATTATTCTCAATCAGAGCAGCTTTCTGTACTACTCCCGCATATGTTTCAAGCTCAAACATAGCCACCCTATCTCTGATCCAAGGCTCCAATCCTTGCTGAAATTTCTTTGCTTTTTCCTCCTCAGTGCTGGTATACTTTGTCACAAACCTTGACAACTCAGTGAACTTCTTCTCATACTCCAATACAGTCATATTCCCTTGCTTCAACTCCAGAAATTTTAGCTCCATCTGATTCTGCATGTACTTAGGGTAATACTTGTCCAGAAATAACTTTTTAAATCTCTCCCAAGAAACCTGCTGAGTGACTTCTATAGCCTTTACTGATTCCCACCAATAGATGACTTCTCCCTTCAAGAAGTAAGTAGCATACGGCGTCTTCTGATCGTCTCCTAACTGCACCAACTCAAAAGCCCTTTCCATCTCCTTGATCCATGTGTTAGCTATCACTGGATCAGTGGTATCATGAAATACAGGTGGATTCACATTCTGAAAAGCTTTGAAAGTGACAATTTGTCTAGGTGGTACTGGTGGTTCAGGTGGTTGGTGTGGCTCACGGTTATCTTGGTTTTCAATTCGTTGTTGAAGAGTTAGTTGTTGTTGAGCTATAGCATTGGTTTGCTGTTGCAAGGTTTCCAGTAGTCAAAGAATATTTGGGTCTGTGGTGGAGGTGGTTGTTGGGTTCTTCTTTTTGGGAGGCATGATCCTGAAATAAGAGTTGTGTCAAAACAGATATGAATGATAGAATGATTCGAGGGTATCGCCTGGCATTCTCATTTTCATATGGGGACAAGTTTCCAAATTAAGCAGATATGATGATAAAAACATAACAGTTGAGAGCAAATGGAACAGTAACACATTATTATTGAAATTTTAAAGGTCACAGTACATAGGATTGGGACATAGTCTGATTCTAGGAATAACAGGCTTATTTAAAGGAAAAAAGAAAAACGGAAACAACTGGGAATCCATAGAGTCTGATAGTACAACAACATGAAAGGTAAATGGAAATAACTAAGGCTCCACTCCATCTGAACGGGGCTTGGTAGTCTTTTCCTCTCGAAGCGTCTTCACAATGCTCTGGAGCTCATCCGCCACCATCTGAATGACATACTGGCTGGTACGGTCCCGGTGCGCTAGCATCTCCTCAAGCTTAGTGTTGACGTACTGAACCAAGGTCTCAAGTCTCGCAGTCATCTGCTCCTTGGGCTTCCCTTCGTAGTTTCGGCTGTCCGGATACACGTTCTTCAGTCGGTCTATCAGTCGGTCGTACTTGCCCTGAAGCATGTCGAACTCGCGCCTCAACTCAGCATACACGGAGAAAGCAATAGTGTCGTCCGACCCAGAGGATGACGAGGAATGCGCCCTTTGCTGATAACCAATAAGAGGAGTATTGATAATAATTTACTTAACCTACTCTCTCGCATAATATCTATAACCTACACACAAATCCTATAACCTATTTGGGCTGTCCAGGGACTCTAAACCGAAGCTCTGATACCAAAACCTGTCACACCCCCAACTTAAACAGCAAAATAAATATAGCTATTACATCTTTTTAATGAAGAATACACAACCAAAATCCAAGATCTTATAGTTTAGGGTTTGGAACAACCCAACACTACCAACTATTACATCTGTTTACAAATACCGAGTCCTCACACAACTATTATTACTTATTCTACCTGAGCTCGAACATAAGCATCAGCATCACAGGTCTTACGGGCAGTCTGCTTGAATCTAACCATAGCTGCTAGCTGTAATATAAGGGTAAAGCAAGATGTGAGCCAAATGCTCAACAAGTGCTAACAGTACGACACAAAACATAAATTGAGATATACTTTTAAGAATGACAATGGAAAGACATAACCAAAGGTAACGAGAGATAAAAAAAACTATGTGAGATGGCATCATTTTGCTTGCATCAAAACAATTTTAAAATCATGTCTTAATCAAAATCATTTTATGACGCTACGGATTACAGCCGGTGATCAGCCGCGAAGTAATCCCGAACCTCGCTGGGTTCTAAAACATTATTGGGAATCCCTAGGCAACTTTTAAGCCTAATATAAGTGCGGAAAGGACTCGCGTCTCAGTCCAGATCCACCATTCAAGAAAACATTTATCCCCCTTTGGGACTGAAAACCCATATTTTATTTATTTCAAAAACTGATGCCGAAATATGACAAAATCTCTTTTTACAGTAAATAACTTTATCAAAGGATTATAGATCAACTCGAAATACGGGGAATTGGTGCTAACTTCAGAGCCATGATTCACAAGACTATTCTCTATTCAAGTAATTGAATGGTTTTCATATAGCAAAGATTGAACAAGAGGATTTAGTGAGGCTAATGGATAATATGAAGGGTAATGCCAATTTAGGCTCAAAGCAATGGTTTCTCATCAAGGTTCAAGTGCTGGATCATCAAGAACATAAGCTTCATGAATACTAAGGGTGTTAAGGTATGAAGAATGATCTTTAACTCAGGACATATCAGAATTGTCAAGCTTTAGAATAAGAAAGAGGGTATCAATCAATGAGGAATCAAGCTGGTAAGTATCTGACTATCAGAATTCATAGTAAGGTTCTATAGGGGTTCAAGTATCAGGATGAGATATTAATACTTAGGAAACATCAACATGTTAATCAAGAGGATCCATCAAGTAATATATCAACTCTTCGTTTTATCATGGCATTAAACTATCATGAAAGACTTTTGAACTACTTGCAATACGTACTCGAGGGTTCATGGCATCTCTATGTAACTCAAAGATAAACAAAAGATACGCTTGATTTAAATATATCAAAATGACTCAGGATAATTGCGTCAATATATAAGAACTATTTGTAGTAAATACGAAGGTCAAGTTGAATCACTTGCCTTGAGATAGGCTGGTCTGGTCTGACTGGTAGGAGCAACAACTGGAGCTTCACTCGACTTTTATGGCAAGTTTTCCCTCGTCTCGAGATCCTACATAAATAATAATAATCCTCATTATAATATATTCTCACCAACTTAACCTATTTACAACTCGAAATTAAACACGGATGGCACTTAGGCCTATATGCACTTAATTTATATTCACTTTTAAATTACAATTGCACACACATAGCCACATATTGACATACCATATATTAACACCAAATAACACCATATATACCATAATGCAACACTAGGCTTGGATGATCTCGACTCACAACTTAAGTCACTTGGTCGCTAAACTAGACAAGGTCTTCTAATTTCGGCTTCCTAACTCGATGTGCCTTTCCTAAATTATCCAAAACCTATTGACCCTCACTTGTGCCTTTTTCTCTACTGACCTTATACTATCTTATAACTATGGTGGTCGACCTAATACTCACTTCTAAGTGTTCTAAAACTATGTGACAAGTGAAAGTGCTCACTGGTGCAAATTTCAGAATGATAACTATGGTTTCTTGAGTACATTAGACACTCTTAAACTACAAGTTTTCCTTCAAAACTTTTAAACAAAACTCTCTTGACCTAAGGGCATCTCACAAACTTGATGTGGCTCAAGGGCCTGGCTTGGGCCTTCTTGGGCCTAAGCTAAAAGTCCAAGGTTCCCCTGTTTGTCTGGGCAGAAAATGCCCTGACTTGAATTAACTTGTGACACATGGTTCTAACTCATATCCTATGAACTATGGTTGGAAAAACTTCTCTGACACTACCTCTAACTAAGGCCCAATTGGGCCTAATGAGGGCCTACCCATGACATGGTCAAATCTCCCTATTTCTAAGTTGCAACAAAACTGTCCCCTGCTGGACAGATTTTGTGATTCTACTTGTGCACCTAACCAAATGACATTCAAACCTCCAACCAACTCCTAAAACCTTTTATATACTCCCAATACTAACTTCTGGTGGCTTGGGCCTCAAAGTGCACACCAATGATATGGTCAAAACTCACTCTAAACCTCAGGGTGCTATACTGATTTTTCTGCAGAAACTATAACTCTCATTTTCCAAGGTTTTGACTTGACAAACCCAACTAACAACAACTAAATATTTAAACCAAGACTTATACATGGTATTCTACTGAAATAAATCCCTTTTTCTCAAAATAACCTTGGTGAGATCATCCTTACCTAAGGTACAATTATGGCAAAACAAAAGAGACTACACTTCACAAATCACAAATCTTCATGCTTTTGAAATAACAATATATATATATTTTTATAAAAGATAACCATGAATTATTACCATGAAACAAGAAGCATAAATCAATATTAACACATTATTCCTACTGAAATTGAGGCTCACTAATAAAATCTTTCCAAATGGTCAAAATCTTACAACATTCTAAGAGAAATCCTCATACATGCATGCCTTCTGGTTTTTCAAACCAAAACAACATATTTTCTACATATGTTCTATCATAAAATTGACATGCAAGCCTAGCATAAGATATACCTAGATGATCACTTAGCATGCAAGGAGTTTTATCAAGACTTCACTAAGATTTTCATGTTATCATCACAAAAACACACAAAGTGGAACATGACAACCAAAACACCATCCATTCGGCTCCTATCAAGTCATGGCCGAATGGATTAGGGTGAAAACAACAATTGCATGAGTGTAGTATACTCATGTCTAGCCATTCTCAACCCTTTGCTACTATAACTCATGGTGAAAGCCTTGAATTCACAAGAATCAAGGATATTCACTTGGAGTTTTAACAAAACACCACCATGCAAGGTCAACACATAAGTTTTTCTACTCTACACTCTTAAGATATACAAGAACAACATGTAGGGAGTAGGATTACTTGATAATAGGATGATTATTTGAGTGAGAAATGAAGAAAGAAGGGGATGGGGGCTCGGTTTTTGGGAATTACCGAGAGGGGAGGGGGAAAAACCGAGAGGAGGGGGAGGAAAGGAGGAGTGTGGAAATGGTGGGGTGAATGTGGAGTAATAATCATGTTAGTTTGGTTTTTATTTGGCCAAAAGTGAGTGGATTTGAGATTTTACAAGAGTAACCTTCCAATATAGTTAGGTAGATTTGCATGCAAGGGTAAAGGGGTAATTTGGTTAGTAGAATGAAAGTGAGTGGGGTTGGAAATGTCTTTCTTGCCCCTAAGTTGAATTGGAAGAGTATTTGCATTCAAGGGTAGCCACGTAATTTGCTAATTATAACAAATAAAATTTATAAAGATTTATTTTTATAAAATAAAATACAAGTTCAAAAATTATAAAATTTATATCATAAAATAACTTGGATTTTTAGAGACTTTATAAAATCATTTTCAAAATTTGTGAACAAAATACCTTTTAAAAGAAAATTTTTCCAAAGCTTAGAATATTCCTTATAAATCAAAAAAATAATGAAATTAAATAAACTCTTGCTTTGAAAAATCATATACTACACAAAGCAAATTTATAATGCAAAAATTTTCACTCACACTAGCGTACAATCATTGAATATATTTTCATTTGACTTTAATATTATACCCAATCCACAAATAATATTACATAAAATGCCGGTCGTAACAACTTAAATCAGTTTATTATAATCTCTTGCTCCGTGCCTTCCTTGGCCTTTCACCAGCGGGTGGCATCTCTCTTAGGAGGGTAAGTGACAAAAACAGTCTTTTGTGATTCGTCAATCATTTAGAATTTCAAATGATTTCTATATTTCCTTTAGTCAGGCTCTTGCCTCGACTGGGTCAGCTTGTTCCTTGGAACTCTAAGGGCTTAGCGACTTAAAGGTCCTGAAAGAATTTCTCACCGCATTATTTCCTCAGGGTGGTGGTTGGGGATAATAGTCTAAGTCCTTTTTAGACAGGTCCAGGAATTGCCGTATAGGAGTACCGTCTCGGGTCTCCTTTCCTTACTCGATTTTCTATTTCCTTAGTATGAAATGTTTCATCCTTCTCCCATACTTGGGGTTATCTTATACGTTAAAATCCTCATTTTCCACTTCATTATGTTATGGGTTCCTTCTATCTTGATTGCGTCCTCCCTGACTATCACATTCAGGGTTTGCCCTTAATCTTATTCCTTGAACTATGACTTTCATCTAAGATCTCATCTTTAAGCTCTTGAACATTTGGAACCCAAATTCTATAGGAATACCTCATTATTCCCTTATCATCTTTCTCGGTATTAATCTCATATCTATTTGTTGTCTCTCTGCCATCATTCATCACTTTTTCTGGCACAATATGTTCTTTTTCAATAATTCGGTCTGTAATGCAATCTCACATAGCTTTTCGGTACCGGCTCCGGTTACCTTCACTTCTATTTCCATTTTCTCAAAATCTCTTATAAACTCTCCCAAAGACATTATTATCTTTAGTCTCTCCTTTTTACTAAGGGCATCAGCCACCACATTGGCTTTCCCCGAATGATAAAGAATCTCCCAATCATAATTCTTGATAAGCTCTAACCGCCTTTTCTGGCGTATGTTGAGCTCTTTCTGCGTGAAAATGTACTAGAGCACTTATGGCTTGTGTAAATCTCGCACTTCTCTCCATACAAGTAGTGCCTCCAATCTTTAGGACAAAACTATTGCCACGAGCCCAAGCTCATGGGTGCGGATATTGAATTTTATATTCCCTTAATTTTCTTGATGCGTACGTGAGTACCTTGTTATGCTGTATAAGAGCACCCTAATTCCTTATGTGAAGCGTCAATACAAATCACAAAATCTCCTTTTTCCATCCGACAATGCCAACATAGGGCCGTCACCAACCTTTGCTTAGTTGTTAAAAGCTTTTCTCGTATTTCTCTGTCCATTCAAACTTCTCAGTCTTACGAGTAAACGCGTTAAAGGGGCTACTATCTTTACGAACTTGAACGAACCTCCGGTAGTGACAGACCAATCCTACCTCTGGTAGTTTCCATAACCATGGTTATCAATTCCTCAGTGGTCCTTTATTCATTCTTTTCAGGATCCCCCACGGGATCCTCCTCAGCAACAATCCCTTCTAGGACAACATCCTCAACTGCTAAATCCTCAATATGAACATCATCCGGTCCTGCGTTAGGACGCTCTATCGGATCCACAATCTGATCTCCAATAAGTAATAAAACATCATCGCGCTGTCGCTTCTCAACCTCAGGGTTCGGAGTCCCGCTACCATATATAATAATGAACTATGCTTCTATCACGATATTTATAAGGGTTCCCATAAGGGTTTTAACTGTCAGTACTACGTTAGGTAGCCCGACTATGAACTTGACAAGAGTTCTTATTATCTTTGTGAACTTATTATCTTAACGTCACATCATCTCTGAGGTTTATAACGCTTAGCTCTGATACCATTTCTGTAACACCCCCAAATCCGGGGTCGGGGATCCGGGTTGTCACGAGTTCCATTTCCCTTAATAACACCCAATCTTAATAAATAATCAACTACTCTGTACTGTGACCCCACAATAAACACACACACCACAAGTTATAGTCTCAGAGATGAATATCCAACAATAATCACAAGTCGTTTTATTCCACAATTATCTGTCAATACACCTTAAAAGGGCTTCTGAATAAATTACGTTTCTTTGATATTATTACAATTGATAAAGATACATAAGTTTGGTACATCAAAAGTTGAAAGACTAGCCTATTTGTAGTTCCTACCTCAGCTACAGCGACATCAACGCCTATAG
This sequence comes from Apium graveolens, assembly GCF_009905375.1. Taxonomy (NCBI): domain Eukaryota; kingdom Viridiplantae; phylum Streptophyta; class Magnoliopsida; order Apiales; family Apiaceae; genus Apium; species Apium graveolens. The sequence goes on along the minus strand of NC_133647.1, from coordinate 50,181,405 downwards.
GAAACTGCGGAACATTTCCTATCCGCTCGCGAATTGGGAGCTTGGTCCTGTTCATCTTTTCTATCTGTTGTTGTGTGATGAAAGAAGAAAGCAAGGGTGAGCAACAAGCCCACCAAAATAATATGTATAATGATTTACAATATATGAGCCTTCTCATAGTACTCATGAAAGTCTTGGTCAAAAGAAATGAACCAAGTTTGATATCTTAATGCGATGTAGTCGCAAAATATTCAGTATATATACATATATACTTTTCAAAATCTTGGAAGTCCTCTTCCATTCATAATATACACAGAGTTCCAGTTTATAACTGTATAAAACTATTGTTGCAAGGTCATCTCATATATCTAACCTTGTCTCAACGTTCTTCTAAAAATCTTTGACATGCATAAGATAATCATTTACTAGATATAAGTTTAAAAGATGAAGTTACAAGATACTCCAATATACTTATATCTTTTCCAAATACTACTTGAACTACCACCGTTCAAGTTATAATTAGTTTCAAAAGTTCATCCCATAGATGAGACTACAAGATAATACTTGAATAGATTCAATCTTTGAAATATTATTGAATGAAATGAAGTTACGAGATACTTCATTAAGTCCCGATATATATATACACTTATATATATCTCTCATACATTTCCTGAAAACCTCTGTCATGTAAAGTATGAACAGAGTTGCAATATCCAATGAATTTGGAAAGAAAATAAATTTTGGCATAAACCTGATATCTTGCTGATCAGGCAAAGATACCAATAAGTAACCTTTTCTACTAGTAGATGGATGAATCCCCCACCGGTCATCACCCTGGCCTCATTAGGACCTTGTGCTGGACCACCACCCGGCCTCTTACGCGTTGATGGACTGCCACCCAGCCACTTACACTTTGATAGACCGTACCCCGGCCTGTCGGGGCACAGTTGAATGTAGATATCATGAACGCGCTTATGCCGACTCAATTAGATGGGCTTACTTCCCGAATATTGGGTAAGTAATCAATTCATTTGTTTTCTCAAAACAGCAACCACGTTGCGAATGTAAAATACACCACAGAGCTGGATCCCCCAGGTTTTGAGCGAGTATTTAAATCCCCTTTGAAAGGAAGATCTTAAATATAAAAATGAGTTTTGGGGTCCACTCTAACTTTAAAAATCATTTTGAAGACTCGAAAACATTTTTAATAATGTTTGGAGTACTGCTGATTTATTAAAATAAATCAGTCCCGATATATTAGAAATATCTGAATATTATTATTTAAATAATAATCTCATAAAGATAATCCTTATTAAAATATTCGAAGTAGAAGTTTTAAAACTCATACTTGAAATGGATAATAAATAACCAAAGATATACTTATACGAAAGTACTATCTTTATTTGAATAATCGAAAATAAGTTTGATTATCGAAACATTATTCTTTAATAAAATAAAGAATATTATTAAATAATAAGCGGAGTCATAATGCCTCGAATGAATATTCAAAATAATATTCATTAAATAAAATAAACGGAGTCATAAGTCCTCGAATGAATATTCAACTAATAATATTCATTAAATAAAATAAACGGAGTCATAAGTCCTCGAATGAATATTCAACTAATATTCATTATTTAAAATAAAGTTATCGAATAAACCTTATTCGATTAATAGTTTTGAAAACTATATCTATATATATATATATAAATATATATATAATATACTCGGGAACATCGACTCCCGGTTTAGAAAATGTTCACCTTTGGGTCCCCTATACTAAGGGTATACGCAACCACTGCTTATATCTAGCATAGGGATTATGCAACTTATAAGCTTTTGAATCAACAATTAGATATCAAGATTACAAAACAGGCATGCATATAAATATCATATCACATGCTCCAATATATCGCAAGACTTTGCTAATAATAATCATGCACTTATCACAAGATAATGCATATACATATATATATCACAACAACAGTATAACGGGTAGAAAACTTGCCTGAGTGCTCCCGGATAGACTTAAGCTTAGAGTGGGTCCGATAACCTATGAACAACAACATAAGTCGGAACTAGACCCCGGTCGCTTAAGAAACTAGACTTTAACCATTTAGAGTCCTAATGTTCGCTTTCGCGCTTAACGATTTACTTAAGTCGCTCGAGTACCCTCGGCTCCACTATTTTTAATAAATTAACCATTAAGGGTTTTAAGGCGATTCTTTTGCGAGTACCTTACCAACTGCCTAATCCACTTTACATAATTGTTTCTTACCCCAATTAGTCATTTAAGGTCCTTAACCAAGGTTTCAAAGTAAGGCGAGGGGTAATGTTTCGTTCGCGAAACGTCGTTACTTAAAACGGCCATTTCTCCTAAACCGTACATCGGAATCAAACGAACCACATATCAAAACGAAGCTCGTAACATAAACTATCTAAAACTGGCAATGGTCAAAACGTAGCAGGGAGGTCTCGGGTCCTAATGTTATGAACAAAATCAGTCTAAAGTAAATCGGACATTACGACGGCTATGTTTACGCGATTTCCCAAATTTAAACCAATCCAAATCAATCACCAATCAATCCCAATTCATTCATACAACCAAAATCCATCCAAAACACACTACAACAGTCCCAACACCTCAAGTTCTTCCAATTTATGTTATTCTCATCATGAACTTAAACTATACTTAATTCCTTTAACAAATCAACAAGATTCAACATTCATACCACTACCACTCTAACCCAAACTCTAAACAAACAAGCTTCATGCTTCACATATACTATATTACTCATAACCATTCCTAAATACTCAAAACTAAAGCTAGGGTTTGGAGTTTATACCTTCTTGAGGCTTCTTAACACAATCACAAGAGCTTTGAATGCCTAAAGAACCTTGATCCTTGCTTGTATAACCTTAAACTTTCATAAAAATTCAAGAAACTAAAGTTATTTCTTTGAAAGTTACTATTCACCATCTTCTTCCTTGAATTATTGGAAGAGATTGTGAAGGAATTTGAAGCTTAAACTCATGGAATAGCTATATCTATGCATAAGGAGTACTAGATAATTATCTTACCAATTAAGGAAGCTTGGAACTTAAATTTTGAAATTCTTCTTCTTGAAAATGGGGAAAAGCCGAGAGCAAGCTTGGAAGAAAGAGATGATTTTGTGTTTTTGCTTTGATTTGTTTTTTGTTGGTTGTTTTTGTTTAGATTTTGGTTAATTACCTTAATAACCTTGAACTTTGTGTGGTTATCATTCATCCACACCTCCTTCCCTCCTATGTCATGCTTATATCATGCTTTTGATGTCATCATCCCTTACTTGCCCTCTTCTTATTGGTTGGATGACCTCATCATCCCTAACCTCCTTGATTAACTTCCTAATTGTTTGCCTAATGACCGCCGATCTGTTATACGGTTCGCTTAACTTTCGTTCTCGTTTCTCGTTTGAGGGATCATACCCGGGATCTTATTACCTGGGTTTCCTTAACCTTTCTCAATACATTATAATCCTTTTATGATCCTCTCTTATAATCCTTTATTTTAATTCCTTTTTATCCTGTTACCTTATACTCAATTCTTTCCGTATCTAGTGGATTTTCAGGAAAAATCAAAGTGTTCGGATTTGGATTCTGACGATCTTTACATACACTTATATCCCATATAAAGTACTAATAAGATCTCAGAATAACAATAGAAGAACCCCTACATAGTGTGGCATGAAAAGTTTTCTCATTCAGCATAATCTGCAAAATCACTATTCATAAGGGTTTCAAAAATTCCAAAATTTGGGGTTATTACACTTATTATCCATCGAGTGAGTAGCTTATGTAATAATAAGTCTGTAGCACAGTTATATATACACCTTTGTATAGAATCTATAGTAGCATATAAGTCATGTTGACTTTAACTAGATATGCAGAATAGGTTGATTAATTGTACATAAATGATGTCTTATAATTCTGTATAAGTGAAATGAAGTCATATGCTTGATTGCTACTCGATGGATAACCTACAAAGCAACCGACGGATGATCAACAACCCGACGGATGATCAACAACCCGACGGATGATCATGTACTCAACTAATAAAGAATTCAAACAGCAGTTGAACAGTGAAAGCTAAGCACAGCCGTCGAGATGTATACAAATCTACCGTGGAAGCCCATTAAACGGGTAATAGAGGACGAAAAGCAGCAAAGCTTAAGACTGATAGTTTTTATTTTTGTTCAGTCTTTTTGACTTTGTAATCTTGGTGATATATAAACCAAGAATGTATCAAATAGAAAGAGAGTGCTGAGAAACACAAAAATAGAGAAATCTTTGTAAGCAAAATCTTTAGCATTTCCCTATATTCTCAGCAGTTCAATTTGTAAGCAGCTGTGAGCATTCCTACACACAGAGCCCTTTGTCTCTGTGTTTTCACATCCAGAATTATATAATATATATCTCTGGTGGAATTGTTTAAATCCACCAGAAAGTTTTTATAGACTCTTGTTTTTAATTACTTATGTTTTGATTCAATTAAGTTTCTATTCCGCATTGTGCTAATCAAAACATTATATCTATATTCGAGTTGAACATTTTTATTTCGAGAAAAAGGTTCAAGAATTCCATTCAACCCCCCTTCTATAATTCTTGCTATATTGTTAAGGGACTAACATTATCCGTCATGTTATGCTTACAAACTATAAGTATACTCGATGGATAATGTTCAGGGAATTAATGTCTAAGATTAAGATAATTCGACGGATGAGGATAGACTGTTATCCGTCGAGTCATAAAATATTCTAGAAAAATAATTGATTTTTGTTAGCAAATAGTATACCGACGGATGATCAAACTCGATGGATAAGGATCATTCATCGAGATGTAAATTTTGACTTAGCCAAAACTTCATCCAAGACTGAAAAATCAATTAAATTTCTGGCTGCATATCAACTTGCAAATTATCTCATGTTGATTTAATAATAATTAAGCATACGTAACTCACTTGCCAACCTTGAAAAGGTGGATTCATCCAGTGGCTTAGTAAAGATATCTGCAAGCTGCTTCTCACTTGGAACAAAATATAGTTCCACGGTACCATTCATTACATGTTCCCTTATGAAGTGGTACTTGATATCTATGTGCTTTGTCCTTGAATGTTACACTGGATTTTTAGTGATGGCAATTGCACTTATGTTATCACAGAAAATAGGAATCCTTTCAACTTGCAAACCATAGTCTAGCAATTGATTTTTCATCCATAATATCTGTGCACAGCAACTACTAGCAGCAATATATTCAGCTTCAGCTCTAGAAGTAGAAACTGAATTTTGCTTTTTACTGAACCAGGACACAAGCTTGTTTCCTAAAAATTGACAGGTTCCTGTTGTACTTTTTATATCAATTCTACAACCTGCATAATCTGCATCTGAATAACGAGTTATATCAAAACCAGAATCTCTAGGGTACCAAATGCCAAGTTTTGGTGTTCCCTTGAGATATCTGAGAATTCTCTTAATAGCTATTAAGTGAGACTCTCTAGGATTAGCCTAAAATCTAGCACATAAACATGTAGCAAACATTATATTTGGCCTACTAGCTGTTAAGTACAGAAGTGAGCCAACCATGCCCCTATAACTTGAAATATCCACAGACTTTGCAGTAGTGTTTAATTCAAGCTTAGTTGCAGTAGCCATGGAAGTTTTTGCAGATGTGCAATCCATTAGATCAAACTTCTTTAAAAGATCAAAAATATATTTAGTTTGACTAATGAATATTCCATCACTAACTTTCTTAACTTGTAAACCAAGAAAGTAAGTTAGTTCTCCCATCATACTTATTTCATACTTACTTTGCATCAATTTGGCAAACTTTTTGCAAAGTTTCTCATCTGTAGAGACAAAAAAAATATCATCTACATAAATTTGAACAAGTATACTAGATCCATTAACATTTCGAAAGAATAAATTTTTATCTACAGTACCTCTTGTGACATGATTTTCCAAAAGGGACTTTGATAAAGTGTCATACCAGGCTCTAGGTGCTTGCTTCAATCCATAAAGTGCTTTCAAAAGATAATAGACATGTTCTGGAAAATTTGGATCTTCAAAACCAGGAGGTTGACTGACATAGACTTCCTCCTCCAAATCTCCATTCAGAAAGGCACTTTTGACATCCATTTGATAGACCTTGAAATTGGCATGGGCTGCATAGGCTAAGAAGATTCTGATTGCTTCAAGTCTTGCAACAGGAGCAAATGTTTCATCAAAATCTATTCCTTCTTGTTGACAATAGCCCTTAGCAACCAAACTAGCTTTATTCCTGACTACTATGCCAATTTCATCCATCTTGTTTCTGAATACCCATTTGGTGTCTATTGGATTCTTTCCTTTAGGCTTGGGCACCAGCTTCCATACATTATTCCTTTCAAATTTGGTTTAGCTCCTCCTGCATAGCTAAAATCCAATCAGGATCCAACAAAGCTTCTTCTACCTTCTTTGGTTCTTCCTTGGAAAGAAAGCTGTTGTATAGACATTCTTCTTGAGTTGCTCTTCTGGTTTGAACTTTAGAAGAAATATCACCAATTATGAGCTCAAAGGGGTGATCTTTTGTCCATTTTCTTTGTTGAGGTAGATTAGCTCTAGATGAAGAGGCCTCATTGTTGTCTTGATGTGTGACTGAGTTTTGATTGTTAGAAACTCCCCCTAAGTTTGTGGATCTTTGATTTAAGAAAGGGGAACTTTCTATAGGTGATCTATCCTGACTTCCTGCTCCTTTTGATAACCCGACAGATGGTGAATTTTGAGTACCGACGGATGAAGCTGGTTGTCTCCCAACGGATAACACAGATTGCCTCCCGACGGATGAAGCATTATGCAGCTCGACAGATGTGGAGTTTTGTACTTCATTGGTGGTAGATTTTTCTGCATTATCCTTTGATACTATTTCTTGATCACTTTCATCATCACCGTCATCACTAACCGTCTCCACATTGTCAAATTTGAGGCTCTCATGGTAATCTCCATCTTGAAGTCCTTCAATCTTTTTATCATCAAACACAACATGTATTGATTCCACAACAATGTTGGTTCTTAGATTGTAGACTCTATATGCTTTGCCAACAGCATATCCAACAAAAATTCCTTCATCTGCTTTAGCATCAAACTTCCCATTTTGATCAATTTGATTTCTCAGAATATAACATTTATAACCAAAGATATGAAGAAAATTTAGAGTTGGCTTCTTGTTCTTGAACAATTGATAGGGAGTCATGCATCTTGCTTGATTAACCAGGGAAATATTCTGAGTGTAGCATGCAGTATTTACAGCTTCAGCCCAGAAATATGTTGGCAGTTTAGATTCTTCAAGCATTGTCCTTGCAACTTCCTTGCAACTTCAATAAGTGATATGTTCTTCCTTTCCACTAATCCATTCTGTTGTGGAGTTCTTGATGCTGAAAACTCATGCAGAATCCCATTTTCCTCACAGAATGCTCTCATGACTGAATTTTTGAACTCAGTTCCATTGTCACTCCTGATTCTTCTAATCTTGAAATCAGGATGATTATTGACTTGCCTTATGTGATTGATCATGATTTCACTAGCCTCATCTTTAGACTTTAGGAAATATGTCCAAGAGAACTTTGAGAAATCATCTACAATTACTAGGCAAAATCTTTTCCTTGAGATGGACAACACATTGACTGGTCCAAACAAATCCATGTGTAGCAGTTGCAAAGGTTCTTCAATTATTTAATCCAGTTTCTTCCTGAATGATGCTTTAATCTGCTTCCATTTTTTACAGGCATCACACAGTCCATCCTTAGAAAACTCCACTAGAGGAATGCCTCTAACCAGTTCTTTCTTCACTAGCTTATTCATGGTCTTGAAGTTTAAATGGGATAGCTTCTTGTGCCATAGCCAACTTTCATCCTGACTTGCTTTACTGAGAAGACAAGTAACAGATTCTGCATTAGATGAGTTGAAATCAGCTAGGTACACATTTCCTTTTCTCACACCAGTGAGAACCACTTTTTTGCTTCTTTTGTTAATCACAACACAGGCTTCTGAGTTGAAAGCTACTGAGTTGCCTTTATCACAAAGCTGGCTGATACTCAACAAGTTGTGTTTGAGACCATCCACTAAGGCAACTTCCTCAATGATGACATTGTCCTTTGAAATTAAGCCATATCCCACAGTATAACCCTTGCTGTCATCTCCAAAAGTAATACTTGGGCCAGCTCTCTCCTTGAACTCTGTGAGCAGAGTAGAATCACCAGTCATGTGTCTTGAACAACCACTATCCAAGTACCAAAGATTCTTTCTGTTTCCCTGCACACATCAAAATCAAATCAAGTTGATTTTGGTACCCAAGTTTCCTTGGGTCCTGCCTTGTTAGCTTTCTTTTTTTGTTTCTTAGGTTTTATCTCATTTGACTTGGGGATATCAGATTCATCCTTAGTCATTTGAGTTGGGCCTTTGAAACCATTCATTGCAACAGAATTATCATGCATATTATAATCAACAGGGAATGGCATGCTATTAGTGAACATGTTATTCCAGTAAGGCATGCTAAATGGCATTTGTGGCATACTAAATGCAGCATAATAAGGATTAGGTGCAAATGGCATATTAGCAAACTGTGCATTCATATTATGTGTAGACATAACATTCACAGGCATGGGAGGCATGGCATTCATGTTAGGAAAGTGAGGTGGCACAGACATGGAAGTAGGCATGGCAGATTTGCAATTAATAGACAAATGATTTACACTACCACACTTGACACAGATTTTTCTAGGAGCATATTTATCAGGTGTGTAGTTATTGTGTTTGTTAATCCCTACTTTACCATTTCTATTATTTTTCTTTTTAACCTCTGTTTTCACCTCAATCTTTTCAAGTCTGTCACTTAACTTTGACAGTCATGTGACCAACATTAGCCTTTTTTCCTTTCTTAACTTGACTCGATTCTCCTGAAACAAAGTTCTTGGAAACAGATCCATACTTTTCATTCAGCTTAACAAGTTTGGCTTTACTGATAGGCTTGCTTACAGCCGACAGATGAGGATTTTCATCAGTCGACGGATAACCCTTTTTGTTATCCGACGGATGATCTTCATCATCCGTCGAGTCTACATCTGTTAGCACTCCATCCACCAAATTTGGTTCTAGTTTCTCCTTGTTCTTTTTCCAGACTACATCACAGAAGGACTCGATTCCTTGAACTTTGGTAATTTGACCATGGACATCTCTAGATGTTTTCCATGCCTTAATCACCTCATGTTCACGCTCGAGCTGCTTATTCAAAATTTCTTCTTTCTTCAAGGACTCAGTTAATTCCTCCTTGGCAATCTTACACTCAATTCTTAATTTTTCAAAATCAATGAACTGAGACTCTAGCACATTATTTCTCTCACTCAAAAACAAATTGTTTTCTTTGATTTTAGCATTTTCTTTAGTAAGAGACTTAAGTGTAACACACAAATGATATAACTCTGTAGACATGTCATTTATAGCATCATTACACTCAGCATTAGATAAATGTGCAAGGTTTGTAGTAATTACCTGATTACTTGAAGAACTTGTTTCTGTTTCATCAGACTTGGCCATTAGGGCTAGATTGACATAGCTAACATCTTCATCTTCATCCAGACCATCTGTTGCCCAGTCGTTTTCTTGTGTAATGAAAGCCCTTTCCTTTTGTTTGAGCAGCTCAAAGTATTTTTGCTTATAATCCACAGGCTCAAACTTTTTCTTACTGGAATCTGACTTCCTACACTCACTGGCAAAGTGCCCTGCCAAGCCACATTTGAAATATTTAAATTTTAATTTATCCACCATGTTTCTATTTGGCTTGGCTGCTCCAAAGTTCTTTTTGAACTTGAGCTTGGAAAATCTTCTGGAAAGAAATGCTAAATGTTCATCAATGTCTTCAATGTCATCTTGGCTCAAAGAATCTTCACTTTCTACTGCAAGCCCCTTGCCCTTGCTTTCACAGACCCTTGAAGTTGACTCAACAGCTTCCATCTTCAATTTCTTCTCTTTCTCTAACTCAGCAACTAGTGCAATGGACCCTCCTTTCTTCTTTCCTCTCTCCATTCTCTCATCTTGCTATATTTTAAGCTCATAAGTTTTCAGGATGCCATACAGTCTCTTCAAAGTAAACTCCTTATAATCTTGTGAGTTTCTTAATGAGACTATCATTAGTTTCCATTCCTTTGGAAGAGATCTAAGGAATTTCATATTGGAGTCTTTTTTCTGATAGACCCTTCCATGCAACTTTAGAGCATTTAGCAGTTTTTGAAACCTACCAAAAATGTAAGTGAGAGACTCACTTTCTTCATTATGAAAATGCTCATATTGCTGAATCAGTAGGTGCATCTTGTTTTCTCTAACTTGCTCAGTGCCATCACAGATGATCTGTATTGTATCCCAAACATCCTTGACAGTTTTGCAGTTGATAATGTTGTCAAACATATCACCATCAACTTTATTAAACAGGATATTCATGGCCTTTTTATCCTTCCTGACTTGCTCATCTTGAGAAAGAAAATGAAGATGCATCTTTACCTTCCAATGATGGTAATTATCTTTATCCAGAAAAGGAATCTTGACTCCAACATCCTTCTTGTTCATCTTGTTGTATTATTTTGATCTTTAAACTCTTTGTTCTTCAAGAGCTTGCTCTGATACCAATTGTTAGTCCCTTAACAATGTTGATGTGGATCGCACCACAAAGAAAGAAAAAAAGAAGAAGAAAAGGGATAAGAGAAGAAGAGGATATTTCAAAAGAACACGATCAATCCAGAAACGTGAACTTTGAATCTCAAATTACTTAGATCAATCCAGAAACTAAGTAATTCGAATCTAATCTTCAAAACAATACAGTAATTGAAGTTTAGAGAAAAGAAAAACTACTCATAGTTTATCTCAAAACATAAGTTTTATATCATCCATTATCTCTCTTAAAAGATTACATGAGAGGGGTATTTATAGACTTGCACAATAACCTTTACCCAACAGGATTCCAAGATAAATTCAATATCAGCTTGAATTAGCTAATATCTGAATCCATCCAGGAAACAAATATTAAAAACAAACACAAATAGAAAACTGATAAAAACCAAATCCAAATAGGAAAATAAAATCCCAAGTGCTTAAAACAAGAAAAACCCTTTCAAGTGAAAGGTAAAAACTTGCAAGAAAAATTCAAATTAATAATTATATAATAATCAGCTACTTGTCCAACTTCATGCATCGCTCCTTTATTCCTTGTTGTCCAAGTAAGCTTCATAACCCATGTTTGCATCTTCTCCAGTTGAACATCACCGCAAGTACACATAACCAAATCCCAATTAACATATTCATTCCTTGATCCTCATCATTATTTGGATTTGGTTTTTGTCTTTTTTCTATTCGGGTTTGGTTTTTGAATTCATTTCCTAGAAGGATTCGGATATTGACTAATTCAAGCTGATATTGAATTTCTCTTGGAATCCTATGGGGTTTGGGTTATTGTCTAAGCCTATAAATACCCCTGTCATGTAATCTTTTAAGAGAGACAATGGATGGTATAAAACATTTATTTTGAGATAAACTATGAGTAGTTTTTCTTTCCTCTAAACTTCAATTACTGGATTGTTTTGAAGGTTAGATTCGAATTACTTAGTTTCTGGATTGATCTAAGCAATTTGAGATTCAAAGTTCACGTTTCTGGATTGATCGTGTTCTTTTGAAATATCCTCTTCTTCTCTTATCCCTTTTCTTTTCTTGTTTTTGTTTCTTTGTGGTGCGATCCACATCAATTTGGTATCAAGAGCCAAGGTTTTTTTCTCCAATTTCTTAATTGTTGGGAGATCTAGGTTTTAAAAAAAAATACTATTCATGAGTTACTGTTCGCGGCACTGTTAATCGGCACTGTTCACGGGTACTATTGATAAAAAATCATATTTTTCTTATGGGACGGATGAATTGCTCAGAAAATTACTAGGAAAATTGGATGAGATTCATAAACGTACTCAAAAGCTTGTTAATTCAACGGAATCGAGGTTTGATGAATTGGATAAAATTTTAGTTAAGGTGAAAGATAGTGATGAAGTCTATGATCTAGGTATAGAGCTTGGTTATTTTACAGGTTTGGGTAGCATAGATGATTTTGTTGAATGGGTTACACAAGTCGACAAGATTTATGCTTATACAGGTTGGACTGAGATGAGAATATTCAAGATTGCAGCACTTAAACTTACAAAGAAAGCAGGCTTGTGGTTTGATAATCTAAACACAAAAAGAGTTAGATCTGGAAAAGAAAAGATTATGACTTGGACATCTCTGAAGAAGAAACTTCGTGCAAAATATATTCCTTTGCATTATAAATTCGAATGTATAATGAAGATGACATCCCTCTCTCAAGGTACTATGAGTGTTTCTGAGTATACTTCTGAATTTTATAGATTGCGTCTTATTTGTGACTTGGAGGAGACGGAAACAATGAAAATTGGAAGATTTATTCGTGGATTGAATTTGCCTATTTATCGAAAGGTTAAATCCAGTCCATATATCTCGTTTAATGATGTATGCAATCTTGCTTTGGAATTTGAATCTTTTCAACAAGAGGAGAAATTGAAGTCTTCCCTTCACGAGTTTACTCTTTCAGAAGAAACTAAAGAAGAAGACTTTGTCAGTGTGAAGAATGTTACGGATCTTGTTGTTGATTACCAGATGTTACGTGTGGCGACTACATCAAGTTTCGATGAAAAGGATGAACCGGTTACAAAAGAAGCTATGATAGAGAAGCATGAAGAAAGAAAGTCACTTGTTGAGAAAGTTTTGGTTGTTGAAAAATATCAGATAGATGCATCTCCTAAATTTATGTGTGACGACATTGTTGAAGGAGAAGAGATACTAAAGGAGAAGTTCGAAACTAAAGAGGTTGTGTACAAGGAAAACAACATCATCCTAGTTGAACACAATGATTTTCTGGGGTAGAGAACTTGTTGAATGCACCTATCTCATCAAACTATCTTATTCTTTCGAGTTTACTTCCAAAGATATTGCTGATGGAATTGAAATTCAAAGCTTTCAAGTTCTACAAGAAATCACCTCGTTGTGTTCTTATTCTTAAATACTTTAGAACTCGAGGGCGAGTTTTCTTCAAAGGAAAGGAGAATGATGAGGATCAAGGAATGAATATGTTAATTGGGATTTGGCTATGTGTACTTGTTGTGATGTTCAATTGGTGAGGACGCAAACATGGGTTGTGAAGCTTACTTGGACAATAAGGAATAAAGGAGTGATGCACGAAGTTGGACAAGTAGCTGATTATTATATAATTATTAATTAGAATTTTGCTTGCAAGTTTTTACCTTTCGCTTGAAAGGGTTTTTCTTGTTTTAAGCACTTAGGATTTTATTTTCCTATTTGGATTTGGATTTGTAGATCGCACCACAAAGAAAGAAAAAAGAAGAAGAAAATGGATAAGAGAAGAAGAGGATATTTCAAAAGAACACGATCAATCCAGAAACTTGAACTTTGAATCTCAAATTGCTTAGATCAATCCAGAAACTAAGTAATTCGAATCTAATCTTCAAAACAATCCAGTAATTGAAGTTTAGAGAAAAGAAAAACTACTCATAGTTTATCTCAAAACTTAAGTTTTATATCATCCATTGTCTCTCTTAAAAGATTACATGAGAGGGGTATTTATAGACTTAGACAATAACCTTTACCCAACAGGATTCCAAGATAAATTCAATATCAGCTTGAATTAGCTAATATATGAATCCATCCAGGAAACAAATATTAAAACCAAACCCAAATAGAAAACTGATAAAAACCAAATCCAAATAGGAAAATAAAATCCTATGTGCTTAAAATAAGAAAAACCCTTTCAAGTGAAAGGTAAAAACTTGCAAGCAAAATTTGAATTAATAATTATATAATAATCAGCTACTTTTCCAACTTCATGCATCGCTCCTTTATTCCTTGTTGTCCAAGTAAGCTTCATAACCCATGTTTGCATCTTCTCCAGTTGAACATCACCGCAAGTACACATAACCAAATCCCAATTAACATATTCATTCCTTGATCCTCATCAAATGTAACAAGAATTACAGAAGGGGAGTTGAATGGAATTCTTGAAACTTTTTCTTTCTTTAATAAAAATGTTTTAACTCAAATATATATATATAAGTGTGAATTGATTAGAAGAATGCAGAATGGTTACTTGAAATGAATCAAAACACAAGTAATTAAAAACAAGAGTCTTTAAAAACTTTCTGGTGGATTTGAATGATTCCACCAGAGATATATAATATATATCGAGAGAACTCTGTGTGCAAGAAGCTCACAACTGCTTACAAAATGATAACAACTAAGAATGAGAGAAATGCTAAGAATGCAGCTTACAAATATTTCTCTCTATCTATCTGAGTTTCTTAGTTACTATTCTATTGCTGCTTCTTGGTTTATATATCACCAAGATTACAAAGTAATAAGACAGGATAATAAAACAAAAACTATCAAGTCTAATACAATGTGTTAGGTCACACACACATTGTAGAGGGGGTGAATACAGTGTATAGTACAATCAAATCAAACTTTAATAACTCAAGTAACAGAAAACAAACTTTATTGAAACAATAAACTCTGTTACAATATGGAACTGTTACCTCTCAGTGATGAACAAATATCATGAGAGCTGCTAGGGTTACAATGAATAAACTTCTCGAATATGATAACACTTATAATGTAAACCCGATGTCTGTGTTTATATACTATACAGTTACAAGATAATCTCTAATTGATATGGAATATAATTCTGCTTCCTAAAATATATCAATCAGATATCTTTTCTTCCAAGTATTCTATTCTTCATAGAATTCCTTCTTCATGCATATCTCTTCTTATGTTTGTCTCGATCTTCTATCCTTTAAACAGCTGATTTCCTTATCTGAACATCCTTCAGTACTTAAGTTCCGATATTCATCTTCTGATGATTATCTCCTGATAATATAAGTACTGATATCCTTAAGTCCTGACTTCCAGTAAGTACTGATTTATCCTGTTTAAGTAAGATCTGAAAACTAAACATAAATCATATTAGCCATGACATTATCAAATATATCTAACAATCTCCCCCAACTTGTAAATTAGCATAATATACAAGTATAACAGATATTTGATGATGTCAAAAACATTAAGTACAAATGCATGAGAATTAGACTAGATAACTATAACTTACAGTCCTTAAAACTTTACCAGTCTTTAACTTCTGATAACAACTTCAGTCTGTATTCATATCAGAATTTAAGTAGTTGTAGATCTTGACTTGGCTTCATCTTCTGATCTCTCTGATGTCCGGAGTTATTCTGAGATAGTTCTTCAACAAACATCTCTCAGAATATCCGAGTTCATCAATCATCCTCCTTTTAGCATCTTTAAATTCTGCAGTATCTTCACCAATTTGAAAGATTGCAGCCCTAAGATCATTAATTCTAGCTTTTCTTATATCCTGATCCAGTCTGATCAAATATGCCTTGTTAGACTCAAGATTGAATTTCACATCCCTGTAACCCAGAAAGGTAGTTATAATCTTAGCAGTGTTGGGCTTCATTTCAACTATATCACCCTTTTGAATTCTGTACTTTGGAAGATATGTGTTATCAGACTTAACAGAATAAAGCCTTTTCTGTCTCTGAATCTGATTCTTCAAATAGTTTGCAGCACTTTCAGTTATTCTGTCATTCACATGAAGTAAGAATAATACATGCTCCAGTTCTTCAAAATACTTCAGTGGAATGGCATTTTCCCTTATATGATAAACCCTACCATCTGTCATGAAGTACAACAAGATGTGTTCTTTCAAGTAGGTATGGTAAACCATTTGTACAGATTCTAGTTGATTCAATCTCTCAGGAGTTGCTCCAATACCTGGTTCACTCAAGGAAGTTGGATCATTGGTAGTGTTCTGTATTCTTCTTTCATCAGCACTTCCCAATCCAATTTTGTCTCTTGCTTCCTTTCCAGTAACTACTCTTGCTTCAAAACCACTTGCAGCAGTCTTCAAAGGTTGAGTCTGTTTGGCTTTGGTGAATCCCGGTAGGAGTGTCTTTGATTTATCTTCTGATATCAAGTTAACTTGAGCTATGTCAGAGGTTACTTGCTTCTTTGGAATATCAAAACTTACTATCTCTTGACTCTGAACAACTTGAGCCATGTCAGAGGTTGTCTTAAAAACTTTTCTTGAAGTCAGAGCAAGATCATCAACTTCATCAGTAATTTCTTCATTCACAGGAGGCACATAAACCTTGATAGGTTCACCAACTTTTTCTTTACCCTTGGACCTTGGATCTATCTGTGGTTGTTATTTAGCCATGGTTGCTTCAGAATTTATCCTTTCTTTTATAACAATGCCTTTGAGTTTTGGAAGTTTCTTTTTACCAGAAGCTTCAGATTTAGACTTGACTTTTTCTGATTTAAGTCTGGCTTTTTCTTCCATTAGACTCTCCAAGTCCATTCCTGGATTTTCCTAAAGAAATAACTGTCTTGACATTTATTCATCAAGATCTAAAAGTTCATCAGAACTTATCCTTTTACCAGTAGCAGAACTAATTCTTTTTCCAGCATCAGAACTTGTTCTATGACTTGTGATTTCAGCTTTTCTTGATGAGAAACCTCTACCTTGACTATGACCTCTACCCATTCAAGGGTTTCCTTGAT
Organism: Apium graveolens; assembly: GCF_009905375.1. Classification (NCBI taxonomy): domain Eukaryota; kingdom Viridiplantae; phylum Streptophyta; class Magnoliopsida; order Apiales; family Apiaceae; genus Apium; species Apium graveolens. Next base: position 50,164,714 of record NC_133647.1, on the reverse strand, counting down.
CATCCTTTTCATCATCCTTCCCCTTCAGTGTCTTATCAGTTTTGCATTTAGACTTAATTACTTTCTCCCCCTTTTTGGCATCAGCAGGTAAGAGAAGAGAGACAAGCAATTCCACTGAGGCTTGGATTTCATTAAGTTGAGATTGCTGAGAAGCTTGATTTTTCAGAATATCATCAATCTGAGCTTGTTGTTTCTCTTGAGTCTTCTCAATATAAGCAACTCTGTCAAAGGTAGGTTGGAAGAATTTTTTCTTGTCAATCTTCTGAACTTGTTCTTGCTTCATTAATTCTTCCTGAATCTTATGTAACTCTGCATGAGTAGTTGAATAGAGACCTTGTAGATGTTTAGTACTCAATGCAGTGACTCTAAGCTGTGTTTTGAAATCATCAGTAATTAACATCTCATCAGCTTTTGTCAAGTCCTGCAGGAGTTTTACTCCAAGGCACTGGTGCTTCTCTGGTAACAAACTTCTTAACGAGTTCAGATTTAAGAATAGTTTGTTGAGGTGAATGTCCTGAAGGACCTGCTTCATCAGCATCTGCATTTGGAGCAGCATCACCAGTATCTCCAGCATTTGCAGCATCAGAACTTTCAGAATCAGCATTTTCTGATAAAACAATAGTATGAGAAGCAATTGAGGCTTCAGCATCATCCTCTAATTGCTGATCTGGTTCCAAGTTCTGATCAACAGCCATATCCTGATGCTCACCTATATTTTGATCATCATCATCTAGATGCAGAGAAGGTGTAGTAGATAATTCTGGAGTTTGAGCAGCATCAGTAACAGGTGTTGTTGATGGATTAGTTGCTATTGGAGCTTCTAAGTAAAGTATTTCAGGCACAACCAGGTTCTGAATATCAATTTCAGCACTTGTGCCTGGATCAACAGGAGATACAGACTTTTGAATAGGAGACACAGATGGTGTGTTGGCCTTTTCAATAGCAGCTTCCTGAGTTGGAGTTGATGGAGAAGTAGTGGCGTTGGCAGATTCTGGTTCCTGTGAGATCAGAGATTCCTGATCTCCTTCCTTAGCTGCTACTTCCTCATCATCTGAAACTGGCCTTTTAGCTCTTTATTTCTTGTATCTCTTTGAAGATGGGGATTCCTTGGGAGGTTCAACAGAAGTCATTCTTCTAAGCCTTTTGAGAAGCTTAGATCCACCAATTCCAGAATCCTTCTGAGAAGGAACTTTCTCAGCTTCTTTGACAACAGGTGCTGATGTAGAAACCTGTTCCTCACTGTCAGATTCAACTCTCAAAACAATCCTCCTTCTCTTCTGAGGTGTTTGAGGAACAGTCTTTATCCTCTTAGGCTTGGAATATGAAGGCTTCACAGTAGGTGCTGAGGATGAGGGTTGAGCTGTCTGTGAAGTGGAGAGATATGATTTGAGATATGTTCTGAGGGATGGTTGAGTAGTATGAGTGGTATGTTCTGTTGGTTGCTGTGGTGTTTGAGATGTGGTGGTAGGTTGGATATCAGGATAAACAGATCTATAGGTGTCAGGATCAGCATTTACCAAGATCTGTTTTACAGACTGAGGAATCTGTAAAGGTCTAACCACTGTTTTCTTATGATCAGCATTTACCAAATCATTAAAGGCTCGTTTTGCAATTTTGAAAGGTGGAGTTAAGTCAGTGGTAGGTTGGGGTTCATCAGCACAACAAAAGTTATATATAAGCTGACAAAATCTAGCAAAGTAGACAACATTCCTATCTTCTGTCATCCTATCCCCAATAAAACCTATCACAGCATTTGCAAAATTGAAATGAGTTTGGTTAATGATAGCATACCCGATGTGCTGACTCATTATAGGGATGGCATCAAAGTTGGAACACTTATTCCCAAAAGCTTTAGTGATGCAGTCGAAGAAGAAGCTCCATTCCTTTCTTATATGAGCCCGTTTCAACTGCCCAAGCTTTGCCAAACTCTGCTCATACCCCAAACTAGCCATTAATTATTTAAGAGCTGATTCCTCCGGGGTTGAAAAAGTACATCCTTCTGGTAAATGTAGAGCCTTTCGAATTGTACCAGGAGTTACCACATACGTAGAATCATCCACTTCGGAAACAATACTGGGAGTACCATGTGTACCACCATTATCAAAGTGCCCAGTCCGCCAAAACGTCAGAACTTGTTGGCCGGAAAAGACTGAAGGCTGGGTCAATGCATACCCGATTTCACTGTGTGCAAGAAGATCTTGCACAAAATGCAACTCAGATGGAGCTTTTGCATGATCGAGAATTGTAGCATCGTTGTTTGGAACAAATTTAGCTCCATCAATGATCAAATCCTTAGGTGCCATGAGAAAATCGAGATTTAAGAGTGCCTGTTAGGTGTTTGATAAAATGTTTGTATGAAAAACCAACGTCGGGAGGTGAAAGAGAGTAAAAGCAAAGAGAGAGATAAAGTTGAAAAAGTAAATAAAAGATTGTATAATCTTCTTTCTCTCTTACTTATACTTGGTAAAAAAATATAACCGTTGGACACCTGTCAGACATGCAGCAATAATGAATATTTAATGGGTACGGGAAAATAGTAATCATTACTTACCCACTTGCAGTTTTTCAAGGAAAAACCGTTCCACTTACCCAGTAATTCCATTAATCGAGGTAAATCAGTTTTAATTCAAAATTTAAACTGTTCCCACTTATTCAATTATTTTTCACTGCAACTCCAATATTCTGAGAAAAAGTCAAGAATGAGAATGACCAAAATAAATCAAGTAAATAAGTACTGAAATTATAAGATCAGAACTTAATTTAAATCAAAATAGAAATGGTCATCAGAACATGGATATATCAGGATTTATCAGTGCACTTAAGTTACAAACATCTCAGAGACAAAAACTTGCAAAGAAAAAGGAAATTCCATTAATATATCAAGAGAATACATTCATGAAATTTAAATTACATCAGAGCTTTACAAGATTATCCTAAGCTTCTAAACCTAACATCAACTGCCTTAGTCCTAGCTCAAGAAGCAGGGCAAGGCTGACGATGAAGAAAAATAGGAAGAAGAAAATAAGTTATTTCTTCTTCCTACTCTCGACAAACAGAATAGCGAGTCTGATGATTCGCTCTTGCTGGCGGAGAGCTTCCCTCCTTTCCTCCTCCAATCGCTCCAGATGGCGATGGTAGTCCATGTAGAAGAACAGGAGGTGGGTGAGTACCTCCTGAGGAACTGAGTCCCATATCTCATCAGGAATGGCAGTGACGTGCCATTCCTGCTGTCAGGCTTCACAGCTCAGCTCCATGTTGAATGTTTCATAGTTCAAAAACATGTTGTAATTGACCATGGTGTTTTTGATATAAAGAAAATGAAGGTGAGTTTGTGATAAAAGAATTGATGTATAGGCTGATGTGAAGTGGTTGTTTATATAGGCAAAAGAATGCCAGGAGACGCAAGGAATTTTAATGCTGGCAGGTAGAATTAATTCTACCTCGTCTCCCTAGACTTGGAAAAAGAAAAACAGTCATTGGAAAGGTAAAACATGGTTTAATGCGCACAAGAAGCAAGTAAAAATGATTGTGCATGTACGTGTACCACTATCCCTAAATATAATGACTGTTAATCTTCCACTTCAATATATTCTGGTTTAAACTGAGACTGTTTTTAAATTTTATCCACAAATAAGTCAAGTAAAGAATCAGAACTTAATATCAGAACTTAACAGTCATCAGAACTTGATTTCTTAACTCGAAAAGTGAATGGCTATTGCTGTAATTCTTCACACAAATTCTGATATAGATTCTTCAAAATTTAATCATCAGAACATTCAACAGAACTTGTCCTCAGAATTTATGCAATCTGACACATAAACTGTTCATCTAAAATAGCATAGATCACCATAGAATTTTGCATTATTCATATGGAGTGTTGAGTGTGTGCATTAAGCTAAATATCAGACAAAGAGTAAAGTCTGATTCACTTCAGTACATCTTAGAAATAAGGCAAAACTAAAACTTTACTAAAAACCTGTCATTATTCTGAAGCCTACTATTGAATGAGTTCATGCTTGAATCCACCTCAACAGATTTGTGCTAATTTTGTGCATATTTTTAAATTCCATTTTACAGTGGCTTCTCAGTGTAAGTGAGTCACGACTGCTTATCAGAATTTATGCTATTATCAGAGTATTTCTCCAGTAACCATAGAGTGTGAAAAGTCACCAAGAAAATATTTTGCTTTTCTGATGCATATTTACTTAATACCAGCAATGCACTTGGGTCGTCCCTTCCATATTTTTACTCTAGATCTCAAAGGAGTACATGATTTTAATCCTTGGTTCTTTTCTTTTTCTTTTGATAAGAGAGGTGTATCAGCACTTAGGACATTCAACAAATTTACTAACATCAGAACTTAACAGATGAGAAGCATTATTCTAGTTTGTGACTTAGTAATAAGATAGACAAAGTAAACTCAACTAAGCTCAATATCAGAATTTGCTTGTGTCAATAAGTTTCCACAGAAATAATTACTTCTAACATGGGATCCCTAGGTTATTAAAGACTACTAGGTCAGCATCTAACACAGGTATCCTCATAGGATTGAATAGTTACATAAACAGACATATCACTATCAGAGTTTAGAAAGTCACATCAGACAACAGTCAATACTTAAGAAATTTTCAATTAAGCACAGAATACACACAGAGAGTAATTTCTGTAAATACTGATTATAAAGTCTGATGCATCAGAACAAAACTAAGCAGATTTAGAGAAAGAACCTGAAACCATTTCAAGTTCATTTACCAATCTTGTAAAAGTAGCTTCACACAGTGGTTTGGTGAAGATATCTGCTAGTTGTTGATCTGTTGGAACAAAGTGCAATTCCACTGTACCTTCATCCATATGTTCCCTTATGAAGTGGTACCTGATGCTGATGTGCTTTGTCATCGAGTGTTGAACTGGATTACCTGTCATAGCAATAGCACTTTGATTATCACAGTAAATAGGGATTTTAAAATATGTTAACCCATAATCTAGTAACTGATTCTTCATCCAAAGAATCTGTGCACAACAGCTTCCTGCAGCAATATACTCTGCTTCTACAGTTGATGTGGAAATTGACTTTTATTTCTTGCTAAACCAAGAAACCAATCTGCCTCCAAGAAATTGGCAGCTTCCACTTGTGCTTTTCCTGTCAATTTTGCAACCTGCAAAATCTGCATCTGAGTAACCTATTAGTTTAAAATCTGATTCTCTGGGATACCATAATCCCAGATCAGCTGTTCCTTTAAGATACTTGAAAATTCTTTTCACAACTGTCAAGTGAGGTTCTCTTGGATCTGCTTGAAATCTTGCACAAAGACAGGTAGCATACATGATATCAGGTCTACTAGAAGTTAGATAGAGTAGAGAGCCAATCATACCTCTGTAATCAGTAATATCTACTGATTTACCAGTATCCTTGTCCAGTTTTGTTGCAGTGGCCATGGGAGTGGATGCACTTGAACAGTCTTGCATTCCAAATTTCTTCCGCAAATTTCTGGTGTACTTAGTTTGACAAATAAAAGTGCCTTCTTCATTCTGCTTGACTTGAAGGCCCATAAAATAGCTATGTTCCCCCATCATACTCATTTGATATCTTGACTGCATCAGTTTGGCAAACTTCTTGCAAAATCTGTCATTTGTACAACCAAAAATGATATCATCAACATAAATCTGGACCAGAAGTAAGTCTTTTCCATGGTTGAGGTAGAACAGTGTTTTGTCTATAGTTCCTCTGTTAAATCCACTTTCCAGAAGAAACTGAGCTAAAGTCTCATACCATGCTCTTGGAGCTTGCTTAAGTCCATAAAGTCCTTTATTAAGCCTGTAGACATAATCTAGATATTTTGAATCTACAAAGCCTGGAGGTTGTTCAACATATACTTCTTCCTCCAATTCTCCATTGAGAAAAGCACTTTTCACATCCATTTGAAAGAAAGTAAACTTTTTGTGAGCAGCATAAGCCAAAAATATCCTTATGGCTTCTAATCTAGAAACTGGTGAAAATGTGTCATCATAATCAATTCCCTCCTGTTAAGAATATCCTTTTGCAACCAGCATTGCCATATTCCTTGTAATTATGCCAGCACTATCAGTTTTATTTCTGAATACCCACTTTGTACCTACAACAGATCTATTCTTTGGTCTTGGCACTAAGGTCCAGACTTTGTTTCTTTCAAATTTATTTAACTCTTCCTGCATTGCTTACACCCAATCAGCATCTTGAAGAGCTTCTTCCACTTTCTTTGGCTCAGTCTGAGAAAGAAAAGAGTTGAAAAGACATTCATTTGAAGTAGCTGTTCTAGTTCTAACACCTGCATCAGGATTTCCAATTATCAAATCAGGTGTATGTGATTTAGTCCACTTCCTTGTAGATGGAAGGTTCTCTCTAGAACTGGATGCTCCCCCATGATCCATGTTGTCTTCATTTTCATTTTCTGATGCTCCCCCTGAAACTATGCTCTCTGAGTTGGATTCTTCAGCATTTAGATTTTCAGACCTATCAGAACTTGGCTTATCAGAACTTGATGAATCAGAACTTGAAGAGCCAGATGTATGTTCTGATGCTTCTTGAGATGTGGTTAGATCTTGAGTATGTTCCCCCTGCATAGGTGCGTCTTCCTTTGGTGTAGTCACCACAGTTTCAATAACATCAGAGTTTAATCCATCAGAGTTTGTAGTATCAGGATCTAGATTGTCAGGATTTTCAATATCAGAATTTGAGTCTTCATTTTCAAATCTCAGTTGATCATGATCAATAAAATCTTCAAGTCCAGTAATCTTCTTGTCATCAAAAGAGACATTGATAGATTCCATGACTACTCTTGTTCTCAAGTTATAGACTCTGAAGGCTTTTGTGGAAAGTGGATATCCAACAAAGATTCCTTCATCAGCTTTTAAATCAAATTTAGTTAGCTGTTCAGGATGAGTCTTAAGAACAAAACACTTGCATCCAAATACATGAAAATATTTCAGATTTGGCTTCTTTTTCTTCACCATCTCGTATGGTGTCTTTCCTTGCTTGTTAATAAGTGTTGCATTTTGAGTAAAACAAGCAGTCTGCACAACTTCAGCCCAGAAATAGATTGGAAGCTTTGCTTCATCAAGCATTGTATGTGCAGCTTCAATGAGAGTTCTATTCTTCCTTTCAACAACTCCATTTTGCTATGGAGTTCTAGGAGCAGAAAATTCCTGCTTGATTCCATGGTTTTTGCAGAACTCTTCCATTATCAAATTCTTAAATTCAGTACCATTATCACTCCTTATTGTTTTTACAGAATTTTTGACCAATTTATCCAGTTGCTTGACATGATCAATCAAGATAGATGCAGTTTCACTTTTTGTGTGCAAAAAATACACCCATGTGTATCTGGTGAACTCATCCACTATGACCAAAGTATATTTCTTCTTTGCAATAGACATGACATTTACTGGACCAAATAGATTAACATGTAGTAGGTGATAAGGCTCAAGAATTGATGATTCAGTCTTGCTCTTGAATGAGGATTTTCTTTGTTTAGCCTTCTGACAAGAATCACAAAGGCCATCAGGAGCAAATACTGACTTTGGCAGTCCTCGCACAAGATCTTTCTTGACTAGTTCATTTATATTGTTAAAATTTAAATGAGAGAGTTTCTTGTGCCAATTCCATCTTTCTTCAATTGATGCTCTACTTATCAGATAGATTGCAGAACCATCATTACTTGTTGAAACCTTGGCTTCATAAATGTTACCACGTCTGTATCCTTTCAGAACAACTTTGCCTTTAGATTTACTTACAACTTCACAGTGTTCTTCAAAGAAATCAACATGATAACCTCTGTCACAGATTTGACTTATACTTAGCAGATTGTGTTTAAGTCCTGAGACCAGAGCTACTTCTTTAATGATGACATTCCTAAGATTGATATTGCCATATCCCAATATTTTTCCAATGTTGCCATCTCCATAAGAAACACTTGGGCCAGCTTTCTCCACAAAGTCTGATAGCAGGGCTTTATTACCAGTCATATGTCCTGAACATCCACTGTCCAGAACTAGGATGTTTTTCCTGTTGCCCTGCAATCACAAAGACCACTAATGGTTAGTTTTAAGGACCCAGACATGCTTGGATCCTTTGGCCTTATTAAGTTTGTTAACATTTGCAGCGGATTTAGCATCAGAGTTTATGTCAACATTTTTCTTATCAGAATTTACACTTTCAGACTTTGAATCAGAACTTACACTAGAAGGAATAATGGTAACTTTCTTTAAAGAAGGTTTTATTTGATAATAATCATAGTACAAATTATGATATTTCTTACAAGTATAAATGGAATTCCATAAACTACCATAATGAAAACAAGGATTTTGTGGTTTATATCTAACAGACTGACTCTTAACTCCTGACTTTGAAGGTAAGGAGTTTATGTTCTTATTCTTCCTGCAAAAAGAAGCCAGATGGTTAGAACTTCCACAGTTATGACACATTTTCCTAGGAGCTTCAGGAACAGGCTTATAATCATTGTTTTTATTCACTCCTTCCTTTTCATTCCTATTTTTCCTAGGTGATTTTACTTTGTTTGCATTCTTAACATCTTTCAGCTTATGCTTAAGCTACTTCTTTGTCATTAAGCCTATGTTTACTTCAGCTGTCTTTGCCTGTTTTAGTTTGTCAGAAGTTAATTCCTTTTTAGCTTCTAATTTCTCATTATCAGACTTTACAACTACAAACTTGACAGGTTTTAACTTTGGCTTTTGTTTAACAACTACATTCAGTTCCTTTATCATTCTTATCCTCTCCATAACCTAAGCCCTCTTTCCAGTTTTCACTACTTAACAAATTCTGAGTTGTTCTGCCAGAGTTAGTCCAAGTCCTGATAACCTCTATTTCCTTTTCTAACTCAGTTTTTAGAGATTCATTCATTTTTAGCACTTCATCCCTAACATAAAAAGCATCATCTCTATCTTTCTGAGTTTGATGGAACATAACTAACTCCTTTTCTAAGAAATCATTTCTTTTCTTAAAAGCAAGATTTTCAGAAGTTAATCTTTCACATGTTAAAGTTTGATCTCTATAACTAACAAACTTGGTTTTAAGATATCTTCTCAACTCATTTATATCATCAGTATGAAAGGCATAAGTAGTTTGAGGTACCTTTGATTCAGCAGCTTTAGAACTGCTTTCAGCACTTGCCTTATCAGCATTTTCCATCAATGCATAATTCTCCTCACTTTCAGAATCTGAGGTGTCTGTCCAGATTTTCTTCTTTGTGACTAGAGCCTTGTCTTTGTCACTCTTCACTTTCTTGCAATTTCGACTAGGATCCTGGTCGAAAAAGGGCTGGAAATCTGAAAAATCCAGAAAATTAGGGAAAATCCCAGAAAATTAGGGAAAATCCCAGAAAATTAGGGAAAGATCCCAGAAAATTAGGGAAAAATCCCAGAAAATTAGGGAAAATCCCAGAAAATTAGGGAAAAATCCTAGAAAATTAGGGAAAATCCCAGAAAATTAGGGAAAAATCCCAGAAAATTAGGGAAAATCCCAGAAAATTAGGGAAAAATCCAGAAAATTAGGGAAAAATCCCGGAAATAAGGGAAAAATTCCTGGAAATTAAGATAATTCTTGAATAAAAGGAAAATTCATTGTAAATGTGTAGGTCGCTCCACACTTTACGGAAAAACGAAACCCTGTAAGGGAACGAATAGACTTAACTTCTGCGAAACCTAATCAATGTTTCCCAAAAGTTGGGGGGCAAATGATAGGGATAAATAAATTATGATTGTATAATTAAATACTGCATTAATTGTACAAGCTGTGGACTGCTAGGCCCAATAAAAAGATATATGATACTCAGACCAGAAAGGTTAAGCCTGATGGACCAGATCAGGCCTGATGGAATAAAAAAGGCCCAAAAGCCCTGATTATTAATTAATTTCATAATTAATTAATAAGGGAAAAATCAGATGTTGAGAAGAGTCCCGATAAGGATATAAATCCTTAGAGATTAGCCTCAAGGGGACCTAAAAGGATAAGGAATCAGTTTCCTACTATCTAGGACTCCAAAGTCCATTCTAATTATGAGACTTGCCCACCAAGTCTCCTATACCAAGTCCAATTCAAGGACTCCCAACATCTATATAAGGGGCCTCACCCCACAAATCAGAATTACGTTTTTTGGCTTGATTCTCTAATTCACAGAGATACGTAGGCATCTCGTAAAGGCAGATCGAGCCACGAAACACGAGAGCAGCCATTAAAGGCCTTGAGCTCCCGAATCTTAGTAATAAATACAGCAAATAATAACCTTAGTTTTTTATCCATAACATTTGGCGCCGTCTGTGGGAAAGCACAACAACAACCATGGCGAGAACACGGAGAACAATTGGAGCTCTGGAGGAAGGAACACCATCAGGGACAACTCAGGTGATTTCGTCAATCGTGGAGATTCCTCCCCACTCAACTTATGCATCTGCTCAAGGGGAAGCCCAGACAGGGGCAACTCAACCTCAGCCACAAGGGACAACTCCCCCGACTATTCAAGGTACGAATCCTCAAGTTCAACAAGTACATATACCTCTGAATTCTCGACCCGTCGGGTATGAATATTCAACTATTGTTACTACTAACCCCCCTTATGGGATGCCCCTTCACCCTGAGGTTGGAGGAAGCGGATATGGTGGGCGAAGCGAAGCACGAGGGTAGTCGCCCCCCTATATACGAGGTTTGGGTCCTATCCCTGAGGATCGGGAATTTTCTGGTCCTTACACTGAGAGAGACTCCGAATCTTCGGATGATGAAGTGGCCCCGAGAAGGAGGCGTCCTGGAAAAGAGCCAATGACCGATGGAAGGCAACGCCCCCAAAGCACCCCAGGGGCGAATCCCCAAGAAGTGCAGGAAAGGATCAGGGCTCATGAGGCTGAAATCCAAAGGCTGAGGCGTGATTTGGAGGCTCACCAGGCCACCAGACCCCAGATACCTCCTAGGGGGAGAAATCCTCCTCCTGTCATAGACCTGGATGGTCCGGTACGAAGAAGGGCTGCTGTCCCAAGAACTGATCCAAGCAATCTCCTTCCCCTTGGAGATCATGATGATCCAACTCCACCCTTCACAGAAGAGATAATGAATGCCCATATCTCAAGGAAATTCAAGATGCCCACTATCAAATCCTATGATGGCACGGGAGACCCCGCTAATCATGTTAGGACATTCTCTAATGCACTGCTGCTGCAACCCGTGAATGATGCTATAAAGTGTCGGGCCTTCCCTCAAACCCTGTCGGGTATAGCTCAAAGATGGTACAGTCGTCTGCCCCCAAATTCTATTGGATCGTTCAGAAATTAAGTCAGACTTTTATTAAGCAATTCATTAGTGGAAGAGTCCATGAGAAAAGTTCAGCATCTCTTATGAGTCTTGTGCAGGGAGCTAAGGAATCCTTGAGAGATTACTTGAATCGTTTCACAAAGGAGGCTTTAAAAGTCCCGGACCTTGATGATAAGGTAGCCATGATAGCACTGCAACAAGGCACTAGGGATGAGTTTTTTAAGATGTCCTTGGCCAAACGCCCCCCTGAGAGCATGTTGCAGCTCCAGGAGAGGGCAGGGAAGTATATCAAAGTTGAAGAAAGCATGAGGAAGACCGTAGTAAGTAATGAGCCCCCTGGAGGCAAGAAGCGGAAAACTAATTTAGAATATATTGCAAAGGACAAATATCCTAGAACCGAACAAAACCCTGATTCAACCCCCAAGAAGGGAGGACCTGGGCAAAAGTTCACTGAATACGCTAAGCTGAATGCTCCTAGAAGTCAGATTTGGATGGAGATTGAGAAAGACAGAGATGTTCGCTGGCCTAAGCCCTTGAAGGCTGATCCCGCCAAGCTAGATAAGAGCAAGTATTGCAGGTTTCACAAAGATGTTGGCCATGACACCGATGAGTATAGGCAATTGAAAGATGAAATTGAGTTCCTCATTCGAAAAGGAAGATTAAACAAATACACTGGAGAAGGAGGGGATATGAATAATAATGGAAGGAAGAACTTTGAGGATCGTAGGAGGGACCAAGACGATCAGGGGCGAAACCCTCAGCCTAGAGGACCAGTTATAAACACCATTTATGGAGGGCCGAGACCTCGAGGGCCTGTGATAAACACGATCTTTGGAGGTCCAACTGCTGCTGGATTGTCCAAAAATTCCAGAAAGGCATATACTAGAGAGGTTATGCATATTGTTGGAGAAGCCCCGAAGAGGGCCAGGACAGAAGTAACATTGGCTTTTGATGATTCCGACCTAGAGGGTGTGAAGTTTCCCCATGACGACCCGCTGGTCATAACACCAATAATAGGAAATAGCCCGGTTAAGAGGGTCCTTGTGGATAATGGTGCTTCTGTGGATATCTTGCTCCACGACAGCTTTCTAAGGATGGGGTATAATGACTCCCTGTTGACACCAACCGACATGCCGATATATGGATTTGCTGGAGTAGAATGTCCTGTGGAAGGGATAATCAAATTGCCGACCACCATAGGTACAGAACCAAGGCAAGCAACGCAGATGCTGGATTTCGTGGTGGTAAAGGCTAGTTCAACTTATAATGCTATCATGGGGAGAACAGGGATACATGCCTTCAAGGCAGTCCCCTCTTCCTACCATTCAGTCATGAAGTTTCCCACCCGAAACGGGATTGGAGAAGAGAAAGGAGATCAAAAAATGGCTAGAAGTTGTTATGTGGCCTCTTTGAGGGTAGATGGAGCCGGGGGGCAGGTTCTTCCTATTGAAGATATGGATGTACGAGAAAATGATGAGAAGAGAGGAAAGCCTGCAGAAGACTTGGTTTCTATTCCTTTAGACCCCGAGAAGTCTGAAAGAATGACTTTCATTGGAGCCACATTAAAAGAGCCCCTTAGAGGGAAGTTGGTGGAATTTTTGCAAGAAAATAGTGATGTCTTTGCATGGTCAGCAGCTGATATGCCAGGCATAGACCCGGAGCTGATTACTCACAAGCTAAACGTGGATCCAAGCCGGAAGACAGTGAAACAAAAGAAAAGAAATTTTGCCCCGGAAAGACAAGAGGCTATAAAACAGGAAGTAGAAAAGCTCTTAGAGGCTGGTTTCATTGAGGAGATCCAATTTCCGGAGTGGTTAGCCAACCCTGTAATGGTGAAGAAGGCTAATGGAAAGTGGAGGATGTGTATAGACTTCACTGATCTGAATGATGCATGCCCCAAAGACTGTTTTCCACTGCCAAGAATTGATACTTTGATTGATGCCACTACTGGACATGAGATGCTGAGTTTCATGGATGGATTTAGCGAGTACAACCAAATCAAAATGCATAAGGATGACATTCCAAAGGTATCATTTATCACTGACTTTGGTGTTTATTGTTATCTTGTTATGGCATTTGGTCTCAAGAATGCAGGAGCCACCTATCAAAGGTTGGTAAACAAAATTTTTAAGGATCTTATTGGTAAGACTATGGAAGTCTATGTTGATGACATGTTAGTCAAGAGTCTAGTAAAGACTGATCACATAACCCATTTGAGGGAAGCTTTTGAGGTCCTGAGGTACCACAAGATGATGTTGAATCCTACGAAGTGTGCTTTCGGAGTAGGATCTGGAAAATTCTTGGGATTGATGGTCTCAAAGAGGGGAATTGAGGCTAACCCCGATAAAATAAAGGCAATCCTGGACATGAAACCCCCAAAAACTGTCAAGGATGTTCAGAAGCTCACAGGAAGGGTTGCTGCGCTAGGACGATTCATCTCCAAGTCAGGAGACAAGTGCTTGTCATTTTTCAAGTCACTAAAGAACATCAAAGACTTTGTATGGAGTGAGGAAAACCGGAAGGCATTTGAAGAGTTAAAGAAGTATATGGCCCAGGCCCCGTTGTTGGCCAAGCCAGTTCTGAATGAAGTTTTATTCTTGTACTTGGCTGTTTCAGAGAGCACCTTGAGCGCGGTGTTGGTTAAGGAGGAACTGAAAGTCCAGAAACCCGTATACTATGTCAGCAAAATTTTGCATGGTGCTAAGTTGAATTATTCAACTATTGAGAAATTCGCTCTAGCCTTGGTAATGGCTTCAAGAAAACTGCGTCCTTACTTTCAGGCTCATCGGATTGAGGTGCTAACAAATCAGCCACTGAGAAATATCATTCACAGTCCCAAGGCAAGTGGGAGATTGATTAAGTGGGCAATAGAGTTGGGAGAGTTCGATCTCAAGTATAAGCCACGTACGGCCATAAAAGCCCAGGCACTAGCTGACTTCGTGGTGGAATGTACCATACCCAACCAAGAAGTCGGGGGGCAGGAAGATGCCATACCTCAAGACAAGGGAGTCGATAATGAAAGCAAAAAGAAGGACGATAATGAAAGCAAGGAGAAGGATGATAAAGAGTTTTGGGTTCTCTATTTTGATGGAGCATCAAAAACAAACTCCAGTGGAGCAGGATTGGTTTTGCAAAGCCCTGATGGGTTCTTAATTGAGTATGCTATGAAGCTAGACTTCCCAACCACAAATAATGAGGCAGAATATGAAGCCCTGATAGCTGGCTTTGGTCTAGCTGGGACACTTAGAGTCAAAAACTTAAAGGTCCGTGGAGACTCGAAGCTGATCATATCCCAGGTAAAGGGAGAATTTGAGGCAAGGGATGATACAATGGCTAAGTATGTCCACCTAGTAAGGGCTGTGATGACCCAATTTAATGAATGCCGTGTTGAACACATTCCAAGGGAAAAAAATGTTAAGGCAGATGCGCTATCAAAGTTTGCTTCATCTGAGATAGAAGAAAGTTCAGGAAGTGTATACTTCCGTGTTTTGAAGACACGAAGCATAGATGTTAAGCTTGTGGCTCTCATAGGTCTGGGGACGTCATGGATCGATCCCATTAAGGCTTACATTCAAACCGGTTGGTTGCCAAGCAATGCAACTGAAGCACGAAAGTTAACTGTTCGAGCACTAAGGTACTCTTTGATAGATGGGATTCTGTATAAAAGATCTTTCGTGGTTCCTTACTTGAGGTGTCTCAGGCCCGATGAGGCACGCTTAGCTCTTGAGGAAGTGCATGAAGGTATTTGTGGGCAACACTTGGGGGGCAGGGCCTTAGCTCATAAGATAACCTGTTTAGGCTTTTATTGGCCAGAAATGATGACTGATGCCAAAGAATATGTAAAGAAGTGTGATCGCTGTCAGAAGCATGCACCAGTTGTTAGACAACCCCCCGAGATGCTGACCTCTATCAACTCGCCTATTCCCTTTGCTATGTGGGGGATGGATATTCTAGGACCTTTTCCTATGGCCACGACACAAAGGAAATTTCTAATTGTAGCCATTGATTATTTCACCAAGTGGATCGAAGCCAAACCCTTGGCCAAAATCACAACTAAGCAGGTGGCACAATTCCTGTGGGAAAACATTATGTGCCGATATGGAATTCCCCGTATCCTCGTCACTGACAATGGAACACAATTCAACAATGAGGAATTCAAGAAGTATTGTGAAGAAAATGAAATTGAGTTACGATTCACCTCTATGGCTCACCCGCAAGCCAATGGGCAAGCAGAGGTAGCAAATCGGATAATCCTGGATGGACTAAAGAAGAGGATCGAGAAGTCAAGAAATAATTGGGTGGATGAGATACTTCCCATATTATGGACCTATAGGACTACCTGTAGAGTCACGACAGGAGCAACTCCTTTCATGTTGGCATATGGGGCAGAAGCAGTAGTTCCCATGGAGATATCACATTCCTCTCCAAGGATTCAGGCTTTCAATGCTGTAGAAAATGAGGAAGGGCAGAGGTTAGCCCTAGATCTAATTGATGAAGTGCGAGATGAGGCACATGCAAAGATAGTAGAATATCAGAAAAGGCTTCATTCTATTATAACCTAAGGGTTAAAGAGAGATTTTTCAAACAAGGTGATCTAGTCTTGAGAAAAATAGAGGCTTCTGGTGTCGGACAGAAAGGAAAGCTTGCCCCGAATTGGGAAGGGCCGTACAGAGTCAAGAGCGTTCAGGGTAGAGGAACCTACAAGCTGGAAACTATGGAAGGTTTTGAAGTCCCGAGGACCTGGCACGCATAAAACCTGAAGGTTTACTACGTGTAAGATAGGCGAAGTACGATTCACACTTGTCATTGTGAAAAGTAGGTTTAAAAGCACCTTGAAGCTTTGCTTGCGTAGGATTTTATATTCCAGTAGAATTTACATTGTCTAGTTATTGTTGATTAGGGTCGAACCCATGCTGTGTAAGGTTTTGGAAAACCAGACTTCATATTAAAGAGTTTGAAATTATTTCTATCTAAGGATGTTTAAAGTTCAAATGCGTATTAAGATTGTAAAGTTAAAACAGAAAGAGCAACATATGAAATATAACCCCGAAGGGTAACAAGTTTAGATATGAATAAAGTTCAAAAAGAAGATATACAAAAAGTTAGGCCTTGGAAGGCTGAGATTCCTCAGAACCACTATCCGAAGTCTCCTCAGAAGTCTCAGTCGTTCCTTCGGACGTCTCGGTTGTCCCCTCCGAAGTCCCTGTAGAAGTTCCCTCTGCAGGAGATGCGGGCTGTTGAGGCGCTGCTTTTGGAGGCTCTTCCACCCTGGCCTTCTTAGCGACAGGCTCAAACTCCTCTTCGGAAGAATCTTCCTCCTCTCCGTCCTTGATCATAACAGCAAGCTTCTCAGTAACACCTCCAAGCTCTGGAACCCGCACAGGGCAAGGAAAGGGGGACTGCTCAAGGACCTCTGGAAACTCATCCTGGATGGCCTCCACAGCAGCATCCCAGCCCTCTTTATAGCTAACTGGGTGAAGAAGGGCATCATGCTCCACCATCAAGTCCTTGAATTCTTGGGTGTCCATCCAGCCATCAAAGGCTTTGTCCTTCTGCGCCTTCAGAATGACATTTTCGGCCCGGGCCGTCTCCAGGTCAGAAGTGGAAGAGGCCAGTTGAGCTTCAAGGGCCTCTATTTTTTGGTTGGCCTCCTCCAACTTCTTGTTGGCATCTTTCAGGCCAACCTTCCAAGCCTTAGCTTGGTAAATTGCCCCTTGGAAATGGGCGTTAGCCTGCAAGAGAAACAGCGAAAGTTTAGAAAAGAAACATGGAAAGATAAGTACGAAGGGCATAAGTAAAGGACGTACCGTCGCCAGAGCCTGGGCTCCAAATAGCTCATTCCCCTCTAAGTCCTGTTGAAGGACAAAATCTTGATAATCCACCGGGGAGATGGAATGCTTAGACCATTCCTTGGACAGCGCCGTGCTGCCCACAATTGAGTCCTTGCCCCGGATCCCCCAAGCAGGTTGAAAATAGGCCCCTGGCCTCTGCTTGGTGCGCAGAACTTGGCTGGGGCCTTCCTCATCTGGCTCCGTTGCCTGAAGAAGGAACTCGGGGAAGCAGTCACCCAGTCGAGGGTCTTTAAAGATCTTCCCGGCCCTCTTCATCCTGGTTGTCTCCAGGTCCTTCGGCTTGGTAGCCTCCTCAATCTTCTCAGCCACTGCAACAAACAAAGTCAGTTGAAAACCAATGAAATAAAAGTGCAGGAAATAAAGGAGGTAAGAAAGGGAACTTACTTTTCTTATGAACGGGCGAAAGGCCGCGTTCTACCAGGACGGTCTCCCGGATAAGGTCCCAAGAATGGGAAGTACCGTTGTCTTGCGTAAGGAGGTTGAAACCTCTAGCCTCCTCCTCAGACAAAGTTATGTCATTTGGGCTCCCGTCCACGGCCAGCCCAAAGGATGATCGAAACAGGGAGCCCCAATCTCCACCTTCCCAAATAACAAACAAAAAATCTTTCTTCCACCCCAAGTTGTTGTCAGGGATGGACTTCCCATTCACGATATGGGGGATGGTGGGGCGCTGGTTGATAGAAACCCAACCCGGACTTTTATCAGGGCTGTTTTTGAACTGAAAAATCTGCCTGGAGACAGCAACAGATGTGGGGACGTTGTGCTTGGCGCATTGCGACAGATAGCACAGAATCAACCTCCAGGGATTAGGGGGAAGTTGGCAAGGGTTGATGCCCACATCAGCCAGTAGCAAAGGAATGAATGGATGAAAAGAGAGTCTAATACCTGCCCTTAGAGTATCCCTATAGACGCATAGCGCGTCCTTCTTCCACTGACAGGCCCTGTCGACCGGACCTGCAAGAACCAGCTTAAAAGGTTCCTTGATTCTGAAGCAGTTGCTCAACTTTTCCAGCTCCTTGGGATCCCGTAAGGCGCTGATATGATCGTGCACGTCCAGATGCGCATCAGACGGGTACTCGTCCCCTCGAGTGTTGATCATGTCGATTAAGGAAGTATACCTCGATCGAATAGGAAAATCGTTGGACTTTCTAGCCACGTTCATCTTGGCCAAGCAAGTTATTCTTTTGTCAGCCATCTGAAAAAAGTAAGGGGCACGTAAATAGGCTATCTTAAAATGGCACACAATGGAAAAATAGACACGAAAAGCAAAGGGAGGAATCTTACCTGAAGAAGCGCTCCTGAAAAAGGCTTTGAGCTCCGACTTGCTGTTATTGCTCTGAGAATCTTAGCAGGAAGATAAAGAAGAAAACTAAGAAATGAGAAAGTGAGGAGTAATAGCCTTTCCTCATTCCTTTATATAAGAGGAAAAGGAAGTTGAAGGGACGAAAAGCCCATTGAGAACAAAGGCCCATAAGAAAAGGCCCAGAAAAAGGAATATTCCAGAATATTCCTAGGAATTCTAGAGCATTCTAAACAGGGTGTATTAAGCCCAGTAATATTTGGAAAAGCCCAATAAAGAGGCCCAGTAATATTTGAAAAGCCCAATAGAAAAAGCCAGGCCCAAATCCAATTAGGATTTGGAAAATTCAATTTTAGCCCTAAAAGATGTAAGGACCAATGGAGAAGGCTAGAAAAAGACCAGAATCCAGGTCGAGATCCAGGTCGTGAATCCTGCCCGAAATCTTTCGAGCAGACACCCGAAAATAACGGGTAATAAAGACCAGAATTCAGGTCGAAATCCAGGTCGTGAATCCTACTCGAAAACTTTCGAGCAGGCACCCGAAAATAACGGGCAAAAAAGACCAGGATTCAGGTCGAAATCCAGGTCGTGATCCCTGCCCGAAATTTTTTGACTAGGCTCACGAAAACAACGGAAAAAATTGGATTAAATTGAAGTCGAAATTTCGGCTAGGAATGAGGTCGAATTAGCCAAGCATCTTTCAAGAATAAAAGATTAAAAACCCAGGTCGAATTTCGACTAGGATCCTGGTCGAAATCCAGGTCGTGGATCCTAGTCGAAATCCTTCGACCAGGAATCAAGAAAACCAAAGAATTTTTGACCAGGATTCAGGTTGAAATTTCGACTAGGATCCTGGTCGAAATCCTAGTCGATGGGCTCAAGATCAGAAGCTAAAAGTGGGGAATTGACGACCTAGATCCAGGTCGTGAATCCTAGTCGAAATCCTTCGACCAGGATGACAAGGCTGACCCCTATTTTCGACTAGGATCCAGGTCGAAATTTCGACTAGGATCCTGGTCGAAAAAGGGCCGGAAATCTGAAAAATCCAGAAAATTAGGGAAAATCCCAGAAAATTAGGGAAAATCCCAGAAAATTAGGGAAAATCCCAGAAAATTAGGGAAAAATCCCAGAAAATTAGGGAAAATCCCATAAAATTAGGGAAAAATCCCAGAAAATTAGGGAAAATCCCAGAAAATTAGGGAAAAATCCCAGAAAATTAGGGAAAATCCCAGAAAATTAGGGAAAAATCCAGAAAATTAGGGAAAAATCCCGGAAATAAGGTAAAAATTCCTGGAAATTAAGATAATTCCTGAATAAAAGGCAAATTCATTGTAAATGTGTAGGTCGCTCCACACTTTACGGAAAAACGAAACCCTGTAAGGGAACGAATAGACTTAACTTCTGCGAAACCTGTAATAACCCCAATTTTTGAGAAATTTTTGAAACCCTTATGAATAGTGTTTTTGCTGAATGAGAAAAATTTTCATGCCACGCTATGTAGGGGTTCTGTTATTGATCTTTTGGGATATTATTAGTACTCTATGTGGTATATAAGTTTATGTAAAGATCGTCAGAATCCAATTCCAAACACTTTGATTTTTCCCGGAAATCCAATAGATACGGAAAGAATTGAGTATAAGGTAACAGGGTAAAAAGGATTTAAATTAAAGGATTATAAGAGAGGATCATAAAAAGAATACAATATATTGAGAAAGGTTAAGGGAACCTAAGTAATAAGATCCCGGGTATGATCCCTCAAACGATAAACGAAAACGAAAGTTAAGCGAACCGTATAACAGATCAGCGGTCATTAGGCAAACAATTAGGAAGTTAATCAAAGGGATTAGAGAGGATGATGTCACCCAACCAATGAGAAGAGGACAAGGAGGGGAGGATGACATCATGAGGATGACACAAGCATGACATGGGAAGGAAGGAGATGTGGTGACTTTTTAACCACACAAACTCAAGGGCAACAAGGTAATTAACTAAAAAACAACACAAAAATCAACTAACCAAGCAAACATTTCATTTTTCATCAAACAAAACACAAAAATCTCTTTCTTCCCAAGCTAGCTCTCGGCCCATTTCTTAAAAATTGAAGATCCAAGCTCCACCACTTACTATTTAGCAAGGTAATTATCTAAGCTTCCCCATGGATAGTTACATACTCCCTATAAGTTTAAGATTCTAATTCCAAGCCAATCTTTTTCTATAAATCATGAAAGAAGATGGTGAATAGTGTTTTTCAAGAACTAAAATTTGTGTTCTTGAAGTTTTGTTTAGATTAAGCTTGGATGACTTTAAGGGTGATTCCAAGCCATTCTCTTGATTCTCCACTCTCCAAGGAAGGTATAAACTACAAACCCTAGCTTTAGTTTTGAGTAATTGGGATTGAATATGTTTGATATAGTATATGTGAAGCATGATGCTTGATTGGTTGAAGTTTGGTTGAGTTGTAGAGATTAGTTGGTTTTGTGGTATTGTTGGAGTTGTAAATCTTGATAATTAGTTAAAGAACCTAAGTAAAGCTTTTAGTTCATGTGGGGAATAATTATAAATGGTTAATGTGGATTGTTGGGGCTGTTATGATGTGGTTTGGATGGATGTTGGTTGTATGATTGATTTGGGGTTGAATTGTGGTTGGTTTTGAATGGTTTAAATTTGGGAAATTACGTAAACATAGCCGTCGTAACGTCCGATTTTCTTTAGACTGTTTTTGTGCATAACATTAGGACCCGAGAACCCCCTGCTAGATTATGACCACTGCCATCTTTAGGTAGCTCATGTTACGAGCATCGTTTTGATATGTAGTTCGTTCGATTCCGATGCACGGTTTAGGAGAAACGACCATTTCAAGTAACGGCGTTTCGCGAACGAAACTTTTCCCCTCGCCTTACTTTGAAACATAGGTTAAAGACCAAAAAGGGTTAATTAATGTATGAAACATTTATGGTAAGTGTGTTAGGCAGTTGGTAAGACACTCGCGAAGGAATCGCTTTAAAACTCGTAAAAGGTTAAATTATTAAAAATGGTGGAGCCGAGGGTACCCGAGTGACTTAAGCGAATCAGTAAGCGCAAAACGAGCGTTAGAGTCTGAGTTGGTTAGAGTATAGATTTACAAGTGACTTTGGTTTAATTCCAACTTACTTGTTGTTTATAGGTTACCAGACTCGTCCCGAGCCATTCGTAACCCCCAGTCGCTCAGGCAAGTTTTCTACCCGTTATACTGTTGTTGTGATGTATATATGTATATGCATTATCTTGTGATAGATGCATGTTGGTTAATTAGCAAATTTTGCGATATATTAAAGCATGCTAATATGGTATATATATGCATGCCTGTTTCGTATTCTTGCCATATATATCTGTTGGTTCAGTTGATAATACCTATGCTAGAGAATAGCGGTAATTTGCATATACCCTTAGTATAGGGACCCAAAGGTGAAAACATTTTCTAAAACCGGGAGTCGAGGATCCCGAGTAGATTTTATATATATATATGGTTATAGTTTTCAAAACTATTAATCGAATAAGGTTTATTCTATAACTTTATTTTATTAATGAATATTATCTTGAATATTCATTCGAGGACTTATGACTCCTTTACATTATTTATTGAATATTACTTGGATATTCATTTGAGGATGTATGACTCCTTTATTTTATTTAATGAATATTATTTATAATATTCATTCGAGGTATTATGACTCAGCTTATTATTTAATGAATATTATTTCAAATATTCATTCGAGGGCTTATGACTCAGCTTATTTATTTATTGAATATTATTACGAATATTCATTCGAGGGCTTATGACTCAGCTTATTTTATTTATTGAATATTATTTGAATATTCATTTGAGGATCTATGACTCCGATTATTTGCTGAGATATATTCTTTATTTTATTAAAGAATAAGGTGTCGATAATCAAACTCACTTTTGATTATTCAAATAAAGATAATACTTTCGTATAAGTATATCTTTGGATATTTAATATTCATTTCAAGTATAAGTTTCAAAACTTCTACTTCAATTATTTTTATAAAGATTATTCTTTATGGAAATATTATTTAAATAATAATATTCAGATATTTTCTAATATATTGGGACTGATTTATTTTGTTAAATCAGCATCACTCCAAACATTCTTAAAAATGTTTTGCGAGTCTTCAAAATGATTTTTAAAAGTTAGAGCGGATCCCAAAACTCATTTTTATATTTAAGATCCTCCTTTCGAAGGGGATTTAAATACTCGCTCAAAACCTGAGGGATCCGGCTCTGTGGTGTGTTTTATATTCGCAACAAGGTTGCTGTTTTGTTAAATGAATCGATTACTTACCCACCACTCGGGAAGTAAAATTCTTGGAACAAGTTAATCCATTAACAGGCATCGCCTGGGAAATATCGGTGAGTTCTCCTTTCCAACTAGATACGACTTCTTGGTGGAGCCGTATCAACAAGTTTCTACTTGGGGAAAGGGGGAACGAGCTTTACGTTTCAAAGTCATGGATTTCATCTAAACTAGGAGTGGCGTAAGTGGTCGAGTGGCGCCGGCCCAGCCTTATTATATTGGCCCAAATGGCCTGGAAGTTCCGCTAAGGCGGTCCATTCCTTAGGAGTTCAGTGTTCGGTTGACAAGTAAATCCGACAGGTTCTCCTCTACATGTAGAAAATGGTGGGGTTGCACTACTACGACTGATCATCGTAAGTGGTCTTCCTGGCGCGGCAAACTCCCGTAATGAGTTCATCATCAAATTGGATATTTCTGCAACACTACCCAGAGCACTTCGATAGAAAGGCTACGGTTGGGCGATTGTTGAGTGTTGGCAGGGTCAAGTTTTCAAAATGATGTTTGCATCAAATGAAGTATCTCGTAACTTCATTTTATTTTGATGATATTTTAAAGATTTAATCTATTCAAATCTGGTCTTGTAGTCTCATCTATGTGATGAACTTTGGAAACTAATTATAACTTGAATGGTGGTAGTTCAAGTAGTATTTGGAAAAGATATAAGTATATTGGAGTATCTTGTAACTTCATCTTTTAAACTTATATCTAGTAAATGATTATCTTATGCATGACAAAGATTTTCAGAAAAACGTTGAGACAAGGTTAGATATATGAGATCACCTTGTAACGATATTTTTATACAGTTATACACTGGAACTCTGTGTGTATTATGCATGGAAGAGGACTTCCAATATTTTGAAAAGTATATATGTATATATATACTGAATATTTTGCGACTTCATCGCATTAAGATATCATCTTGGTTCATTTCTTTTGACCAAGACCTTCATGAGTACTATGAGAAGGCTCATATATTGTTAATCATTATACATATTATTTTGGTGGGCTTGCTGCTCACCCTTGCTTTCTTCTTTCATCACACAACATCAGATAGACAAGATGAACAGGACCAAGCTCCCAATTCGTGAGCGGATAGGAAACGTTCCGCAGTTTCCTATAGGCGTTGATGTCGCTGTAGCTGAGGTAGGAACTACCAATAGGCTAGGCTTTCAACTTTTGATGTATCAGATTATGTATATTTATGAATTGTAATAATGGCAAAGAAATGTAAATTTATTCAGAAATCTGTTTAAGGTGTATTGGCATATAATTGTGGAATAAAACGACTTGTGATTATTTTTGGATATTCATCTCTGAGACTATAACTTGTGGTGTGTGTGTTTATTGTGGGGTCACAGTACAGAGTAGTTGATTATTTATTAAGATTGGGTGTTATTAAGGGAAATGGAACTCGTGACAACCCGGATCCCCGACCCCGGATTTGGGGGTGTTACAGAAATGGTATCAGAGCTAAGCGTTATAAACCTCAGAGATGATGGGACGTTAAGATAATAAGTTAACTAAGATAATAAGAACGCTTGCCAAGTTCATAGTCGGGCTACTTAACGTAGCACTGACAGTTAAAACCCTTATAGGAACCCTTATAAATATCGTGATAGAAGCGTAGTTCGTTATCGTAGATGGTAGCGGGACTCCGAACCCTGAGGTTGAGGAGCAACAGCGCGATGATGTTTATTACTAATTGGAGATCGGATTGTGGATCCGATAGAGTGTCCTAATGCAGGACCGGATGATGTTGATATTGAGAATGTAGCAGTTGAGGATGTTGTCCTAGAAGGGATAGTTGCTGAGAAGGATCCCATGGAGGATCCTGACAAGAATGAATAAAGGACCACTGATGAATTGATGACCATGGTTAGGTCGACTACCAGAGGTAGGATTGGTCGGTCACTACCAGATGTTCGTTCAAGTTTGTAAAGATAGTAGCCCCTTTAACGCGGCTTACTCATAAGACTGAGAAGTCCGAATAGGCAGAGAAATGCGAGAACAGCTTTTAAGAACTGAAGCAAAGGTTGGTGACGGCCCCTATGTTGGCGTTGCCGGAGGGAAAAAGGAGATTTTGTGATTTGTAAGTGACGCTTCGCATAAGGAATTAGGGTGCTTCTTATATAGCACAGCAAGATAATCACGTCTGCGTCAAGACAATTAAGGGAATTTAAAATTTGATATCCCCACCCATGAGCTTGGGCTCGTGGCAATAGTTTTGCCCTAAAGATTGGAGGCACTACTTGTATGGAGAGAAGTGCGAGATTTACCTAAGCCATAAGTACTCTAGTACATTTTCCCGTAGAGAGAGCTCAACATACACCCGAGGAGGCGGTTAGAGCTAATCAAGAATTATGATTGGGAGATTCTGTATCATTCGGGGAAAGCCAATGTGGTGGCTGATGCCCTTAGTAAAAAGGAGAGACTCAAGATGATAATGTCTTTGGGAGAATTGATAAGGGATTTTGAGAGAATGGAAATAGTAGTGAAGGTAACCGGAGCCGGTACCGAAAAGCTGTTTGAGATTGCAATAGAGACCGAATTATTGGAAAAGAGCATATTATGCCAGAAAAAGGTGATGAATGAAGGCAGAGAGCCAACAAATAAATATGAGATTAATACCGAGAAAGATGATAAGGGAATAATGAGGTATTCCTATAGAATTTGGGTTCCGAAAGTTCAAGAGCGTAAGGATGAGAACTTAGATGAGAGCCATAGTTTGAGGAATAAGATTTAGAGCAAACCCTGAACGTGATAGTCAGGGAGGTCGCCATCAAGATAGAAGGAACCCATGACATAATGGAGTGGAAAATGAGGATTTTAAATTAAAAGATGACCCCAATTATGGGGAGTAGGATGAAACATTTCATACTAAGGAAACGGAAAGGCGAGTAAGGAAAGGAGACCCGAGACGGTACTCCTATACGGCAATTCATGGACCTGTCTAGACAGAACTTAGACTATTATCCCCAACCACCACCTTGAGGAAACAATGCGATAGGAAATTCTTTCAGGACCTGTAAGTCTCTAAGCTCTCAGAGTTCCAAGGAACAGGTTGACCAGTCGAGGCAAGAGCCTGGCTAAAGGAAATATAGGAATCATTTGAGATTCTAAATGATTGACGAATCTCAAAAGACTATTTTTGTCACTTACCCTCCTAAGAGAGAGGCCACCTGCTGGTGAAAGACCAAGAAAGGCACGGAGCCAGAGGTTAGAATAAACTGATTTAAGTTCAGTCAATTGTTTTCGGGAAAGTAATTCCCAAAGATAAGGAGATAGTGTAAAAGCTTTAGAGCCAGAACAAAGGCAGACGAGTATGATGAATTATGAATCTAAGTTGTAAAATTTGTCAAGATTCGTTCTGAGGACACGAATCCAGAAAGACGGGATGTTTGAAATCAATGCTTATATTGTGATTGGTTTGTGAAATAATGATAAGAGAAAGGAAAATAAAAAGGAACTGAAGTGGAAAGGGATGTAAAGGCAATAGAGTTTGAGAAATGATAAGGGAGTTGGGTATGAGGAAACCCTAAAGACTCGTAGCAATAGAAATAGGAAAGTATGTAATCATTGGTATGAGGGTGATTCACCATGAGTTAAAGTTGAGGGTTGAAGGCATACGAGTTATGTATATTTTATCCCCTTTAAGTTGGTAGGATTCAAGGAAACCTTTAGATAGTTCGAAGGATAAATAATAAGACACGGATAGACTAAAGAGACAAGAAAGTAAGAAAGTAGGAAAATTGGATGAAGGAAGTGACCTTCAAGAATGTGAAGTGTAAGACCGGTGGCTTGATACCCAGAAAGGGAGACGCCAGGTATGAAAGATATCCCAACATTGAGGTGACTGTTGAGATAAACAACAAAAGTAAATAAGGAATTATTAAGAAGAAGTTCACGTTGAACATGACCAATATCTTCCAGAACATCCATGTTATCATTACCAAATCAGGAAAGAAAAGCGGATGACCATTGTTATCTTTTGGAGGCCATATGGATTGACCTCAATTTGAATAAGGATGCTATTATGAAGTTAGGTATAGACTATCGAGGTGGGAATGATGAATAAGATAATCTATCAAGGATATATGACTTGATTTATCCATGGAAGGATGCAGGTACCTTTTAAAGGTGGAATTAAGGATAGAACATTGGTAACTTAAAATGAATCCTAGGGGAATGCATACAGGTTGGCATTTCACCTTTAATAGGGATAGTATGAGTTTTGACAGTATGAATTGGAAAGGATTAAGGTAATAACAACCTTTAAGAATCAGTGGAGAAATTTTTCAGAGGTATATAGACAATGGTTCTAGTAATAGTAAATGGTATTTTGATATGCCCTGTATCTAGGGAATACAGGAGGAACGATTGAAGGATAACCTTAGAGGTTTTACAAGGAGAAAGGTAATATTCAAAAATTCTCAAGAATAGAAATGTTGAGAAAGGAAATATGACGTAATTATAATAATGCCAAGTGGGGCACGTGTTGAACCACGAGAAAGTATGAATCGAACCAGTAAAGGTCGAAATTGTTCAGGACAATTAGGGCCCAGGATAAAAGATGTTCTAAGTATGATTGAGAATCAGTCTTGACAGTGATTAGCCTCTAAAGACTGAGGCAATAACTTATGGAAAACATCTTCACTCAAGCAGTGATCGGAAATAGGGTAGAAAATTTGTGAAAGTGGTTAAAATGAAATTGACTATAAGGATATTTTACTATCAGGAAAGGCCAAAGAGGTGGCCGACGCTTTAAATGTAAGAGAATAATTATAGGCGCTCGTGCGAGAGGAATACAGTGATGATGGTTAAAGCTGTGAAGGTTGTATTATGGTTTGGAAGATTGACATTCCTTCTGATGACTGTGCAATACCCAACCCTAATAGTAGTTGGTAAAGGTTTAATTCGTGTAATCGCCATGAGCAGGCTATCTAACTCAGAAGATACTATCTTGAGATAAGCCATGACCATGTTTCAAAAAGGACTAGACGAACCTTTGAGTTAAGTCTTCTATTTAAGGCATATGATTAAGAATGGTATTAACCTGCTATCGTTGCTTTGATGGAAACTCTTCTGCAATTTTATTTGCTTCATGTCATGTATGTATGTCAGGATCAGGAGTGTTCTTCATGAATCATGAATGGTGATTATGTTACCTCCTTAGAAGAATTCGATACGATATGTATGGACTCCGTATGGTTAGCTATTAAGACTTCAAGGAAAATGAATGACTACAGTAGGTCAGTGGTGGACCATAGTAAGGCAGCAATGATTCTGCGAGTAATGAGCTGATTACAACCGTGAGAGTTGTATTGGAATGGTTGTTGAGATTGAGTACCACTAATCGGGTCGTGGTAGTGTATAAGTTATCATTGATAGACTAATTAAGTAGAGTGTCTACCTATTGTATATTTATTCTACTTATGAATAGAGAGTCGTATTACTATACGAGGAAGGTTGCAGTGCAGGCATAGAATTTTAGTAACGATGATGTCTGGAATGAAAACCCAGATTCGATTTTCGATGTCGAGGGAGTTTCAAAGGTGATTGTGAATAAGCTCGAGGAAGAGCATGGGTCCATAGAATGATGGACGGATTAGCAAAAATTATTTAAGCATGCAAAATGCGATGCGATAATACTTGATGTTGATATAAATACATATGTTTTGTTCTCCTATGACAAACCTCTATAGTTCAGAGGTAGGTTCCAAGCCAGATATTTTGTGGCAGTATATTTTTTCATATATACAATTCTCTTCAATTCGTTCTTTTCTCTTCTTTTCATTTCATGTAAGCTGAGAAGAACAACCCTTCCAGAAGGGGAGGTATTGCCGAATGACTATCTATCTATGTGATAGAAGCCGAGTAGGATACCAGCTATTGTTTAATTACTTGTCAAGTACTAAAGGCTGGCCACCTTCTGTACTAACTATGCGATATAACAAGTGTTCATGATCATAGTGATCTCTCAACAAATTCCTTTACTTCTATATGATTGATCAAACTTTGGGAAATAGAAATAGCTGAAAAAAAAGGAATAATAAAGTTGTGGTAGTATTCGGAATGGAAACACATTCGTGATACTAAGGTTGACGTGGTTATTAAAAGGTTATAGAACGCTAGCGAGCAAAAGTATAACCCGTATAATATTAGGAACGGAAGGTAGTAGCGATTACGAACTGGAAAAGAATGGGTATTGAGAAGCAAAAGTTCTAATGATTAGAAGCTATGATGAGAGTCTGTGTAATAGACTTAAAAGAATTTGGAATGATCACTTAATGAGGATTGAGTTATCTTACGACAATAGATCATATGTCATTATCGAGATGTCGCCTTATGAGATCCTTGAGGGAAGACAATGTCGATCTCCCTTATGTTAGGATGAAGTTGTAGAGCGCAAGATGCTCGGACCCGCAGTAGTCCAAAGGACCAAGGATATGATAGATCTAATCAGAGGACGGCTGGTAGTAGCCCAAGATGGACATGATAAGTATGTTGATTTGACACGAAAGGATAAAGAGTATGAAATAGGGGACCTAGTAATGTTATAGGTATCCCTTGGAAAGGATTGATGAGGTTCGGAAAGAAAGGAAAGCTAAGTCTACAATTTGTTGGACCCTTGGATATATTAAGATGTTTGGGAAGTTAGCATATGAGCTAGCCCTAACCCCGAACATGTAGCAGGTCGTAACGTGTTTCACGTATCAATGTTAAGGAAGTGTAATTCAGATGCCAGATAAATAGAGGCATATGAGTGCATAGATATGCAACCCGACGTAACCTATATGGAGCAACCAGGAAGGGTTATAGAGTGAAAAGGAACAAGTGCTTAGGAGAAGGATTATCAAACTAGTCAGAGTTTGGTGGTAGAACCACAATGTGGGAAAATTGACTAGAGAGTTAGAAGGCACAATGCTAGAAAAGCATCCCCAACTGTTTTCTATCTGATTCCGGGACGGAATCCTTTTAAGGAGGGGAGACTGTAATAACCCCAATTTTTGAGAAATTTTTGAAACCCTTATGAATAGTGTTTTTGCTGAATGAGAAAAATTTTCATGCCACGCTATGTAGGGGTTCTGTTATTGATCTTTTGGGATATTATTAGTACTCTATGTGGTATATAAGTGTATGTAAAGATCGTCAGAATCCAATTCCAAACACTTTGATTTTTCCCGGAAATCCAATAGATACGGAAAGAATTGAGTATAAGGTAACAGGGTAAAAAGGATTTAAATTAAAGGATTATAAGAGAGGATCATAAAAAGAATACAATATATTGAGAAAGGTTAAGGGAACCTAAGTAATAAGATCCCGGGTATGATCCCTCAAACGATAAACGAAAACGAAAGTTAAGCGAACCGTATAACAGATCAGCGGTCATTAGGCAAACAATTAGGAAGTTAATCAAAGGGATTAGAGAGGATGATGTCACCCAACCAATGAGAAGAGGACAAGGAGGGGAGGATGACATCATGAGGATGACACAAGCATGACATGGGAAGGAAGGAGATGTGGTGACTTTTTAACCACACAAACTCAAGGGCAACAAGGTAATTAACTAAAAAACAACACAAAAATCAACTAACCAAGCAAACATTTCATTTTTCATCAAACAAAACACAAAAATCTCTTTCTTCCCAAGCTAGCTCTCGGCCCATTTCTTAAAAATTGAAGATCCAAGCTCCACCACTTACTATTTAGCAAGGTAATTATCTAAGCTTCCCCATGGATAGTTACATACTCCCTATAAGTTTAAGCTTCTAATTCCAAGCCAATCTTTTTCTATAAATCATGAAAGAAGATGGTGAATAGTGTTTTTCAAGAACTAAAATTTGTGTTCTTGAAGTTTTGTTTAGATTAAGCTTGGATGACTTTAAGGGTGATTCCAAGCCATTCTCTTGATTCTCCACTCTCCAAGGAAGGTATAAACTACAAACCCTAGCTTTAGTTTTGAGTAATTGGGATTGAATATGTTTGATATAGTATATGTGAAGCATGATGCTTGATTGTTTGAAGTTTGGTTGAGTTGTAGAGATTAGTTGGTTTTGTGGTATTGTTGGAGTTGTAAATCTTGATAATTAGTTAAAGAACCTAAGTAAAGCTTTTAGTTCATGTGGGGAATAAGTATAAATGGTTAATGTGGATTGTTGGGGCTGTTATGATGTGGTTTGGATGGATGTTGGTTGTATGATTGATTTGGGGTTGAATTGTGGTTGGTTTTGAATGGTTTAAATTTGGGAAATTACGTAAACATAGCCGTCGTAACGTCCGATTTTCTTTAGACTGTCTTTGTGCATAACATTAGGACCCGAGAACCCCCTGCTAGATTATGACCACTGCCATCTTTAGGTAGCTCATGTTACGAGCTTTGTTTTGATATGTAGTTCGTTCGATTCCGATGCACGGTTTAGGAGAAACGACCATTTCAAGTAACGGCGTTTCGCGAACGAAACTTTTCCCCTCGCCTTACTTTGAAACATAGGTTAAAGACCAAAAAGGGTTAATTAATGTATGAAACATTTATGGTAAGTGTGTTAGGCAGTTGGTAAGACACTCGCGAAGGAATCGCTTTAAAACTCGTAAAAGGTTAAATTATTAAAAATGGTGGAGCCGAGGGTACCCGAGTGACTTAAGCGAATCAGTAAGCGCAAAACGAGCGTTAGAGTCTGAGTTGGTTAGAGTATAGATTTACAAGTGACTTTGGTTTAATTCCAACTTACTTGTTGTTTATAGGTTACCAGACTCGTCCCGAGCCATTCGTAACCCCCAGTCGCTCAGGCAAGTTTTCTACCCGTTATACTGTTGTTGTGATGTATATATGTATATGCATTATCTTGTGATAGATGCATGTTGGTTAATTAGCAAATTTTGCGATATATTAAAGCATGCTAATATGGTATATATATGCATGCATGTTTCGTATTCTTGCCATATATATCTGTTGGTTCAGTTGATAATACCTATGCTAGAGAATAGCGGTAATTTGCATATACCCTTAGTATAGGGACCCAAAGGTGAAAACATTTTCTAAAACCGGGAGTCGAGGATCCCGAGTAGATTTTATATATATATATATGGTTATAGTTTTCAAAACTATTAATCGAATAAGGTTTATTCTATAACTTTATTTTATTAATGAATATTATCTTGAATATTCATTCGAGGACTTATGACTCCTTTACATTATTTATTGAATATTACTTGGATATTCATTTGAGGATGTATGACTCCTTTATTTTATTTAATGAATATTATTTATAATATTCATTCGAGGTATTATGACTCAGCTTATTATTTAATGAATATTATTTCAAATATTCATTCGAGGGCTTATGACTCAGCTTATTTATTTATTGAATATTATTACGAATATTCATTCGAGGGCTTATGACTCAGCTTATTTTATTTATTGAATATTATTTGAATATTCATTTGAGGATCTATGACTCCGATTATTTGCTGAGATATATTCTTTATTTTATTAAAGAATAAGGTGTCGATAATCAAACTCACTTTTGATTATTCAAATAAAGATAGTACTTTCGTATAAGTATATCTTTGGATATTTAATATTCATTTCAAGTATAAGTTTCAAAACTTCTACTTCAATTATTTTTATAAAGATTATTCTTTATGGAAATATTATTTAAATAATAATATTCAGATATTTTCTAATATATTGGGACTGATTTATTTTGTTAAATCAGCATCACTCCAAACATTCTTAAAAATGTTTTGCGAGTCTTCAAAATGATTTTTAAAAGTTAGAGCGGATCCCAAAACTCATTTTTATATTTAAGATCCTCCTTTCGAAGGGGATTTAAATACTCGCTCAAAACCTGAGGGATCCGGCTCTGTGGTGTGTTTTATATTCGCAACAAGGTTGCTGTTTTGTTAAATGAATCGATTACTTACCCACCACTCGGGAAGTAAAATTCTTGGAACAAGTTAATCCATTAACAGGCATCGCCTGGGAAATATCGGTGAGTTCTCCTTTCCAACTAGATACGACTTCTTGGTGGAGCCGTATCAACAAGTTTCTACTTGGGGAAAGGGGGAACGAGCTTTACGTTTCAAAGTCATGGATTTCATCTAAACTAGGAGTGGCGTAAGTGGTCGAGTGGCGCCGGCCCAGCCTTATTATATTGGCCCAAATGGCCTGGAAGTTCCGCTAAGGCGGTCCATTCCTTAGGAGTTCAGTGTTCGGTTGACAAGTAAATCCGACAGGTTCTCCTCTACATGTAGAAAATGGTGGGGTTGCACTACTACGACTGATCATCGTAAGTGGTCTTCCTGGCGCGGCAAACTCCCGTAATGAGTTCATCATCAAATTGGATATTTCTGCAACACTACCCAGAGCACTTCGATAGAAAGGCTACGGTTGGGCGATTGTTGAGTGTTGGCAGGGTCAAGTTTTCAAAATGATGTTTGCATCAAATGAAGTATCTCGTAACTTC
Organism: Apium graveolens; assembly: GCF_009905375.1. NCBI lineage: Eukaryota > Viridiplantae > Streptophyta > Magnoliopsida > Apiales > Apiaceae > Apium > Apium graveolens. Next base: position 50,131,448 of record NC_133647.1, on the reverse strand, counting down.
ATTTTATTTTGATGATATTTTAAAGATTTAATCTATTCAAATCTGGTCTTGTAGTCTCATCTATGTGATGAACTTTGGAAACTAATTATAACTTGAATGGTGGTAGTTCAAGTAGTATTTGGAAAAGATATAAGTATATTGGAGTATCTTGTAACTTCATCTTTTAAACTTATATCTAGTAAATGATTATCTTATGCATGACAAAGATTTTCAGAAAAACGTTGAGACAAGGTTAGATATATGAGATCACCTTGTAACGATATTTTTATACAGTTATACATTGGAACTCTGTGTGTATTATGCATGGAAGAGGACTTCCAATATTTTGAAAAGTATATATGTATATATATACTGAATATTTTGCGACTTCATCGCATTAAGATATCATCTTGGTTCATTTCTTTTGACCAAGACCTTCATGAGTACTATGAGAAGGCTCATATATTGTTAATCATTATACATATTATTTTGGTGGGCTTGCTGCTCACCCTTGCTTTCTTCTTTCATCACACAACATCAGATAGACAAGATGAACAGGACCAAGCTCCCAATTCGTGAGCGGATAGGAAACGTTCCGCAGTTTCCTATAGGTGTTGATGTCGCTGTAGCTGAGGTAGGAACTACCAATAGGCTAGGCTTTCAACTTTTGATGTATCAGATTATGTATATTTATGAATTGTAATAATGGCAAAGAAATGTAAATTTATTCAGAAACCTGTTTAAGGTGTATTGGCATATAATTGTGGAATAAAACGACTTGTGATTATTTTTGGATATTCATCTCTGAGACTATAACTTGTGGTGTGTGTGTTTATTGTGGGGTCACGGTACAGAGTAGTTGATTATTTATTAAGATTGGGTGTTATTAAGGGAAATGGAACTCGTGACAACCCGGATCCCCGACCCCGGATTTGGGGGTGTTACAAAACCTAATCAATGTTTCCCAAAAGTTGGGGGGCAAATGATAGGGATAAATAAATTATGATTGTATAATTAAATACTGCATTAATTGTACAAGCTGTGGACTGCTAGGCCCAATAAAAAGATATATGATACTCAGACCAGAAAGGTTAAGCCTGATGGACCAGATCAGGCCTGATGGAATAAAAAAGGCCCAAAAGCCCTGATTATTAATTAATTTCGTAATTAATTAATAAGGAAAAAATCAGATGTTGAGAAGAGTCCCGATAAGGATATAAATCCTTAGAGATTAGCCTCAAGGGGACCTAAAAGGATAAGGAATCAGTTTCCTACTATCTAGGACTCCAAAGTCCATTCTAATTATGAGACTTGCCCACCAAGTCTCCTATACCAAGTCCAATTCAAGGACTCCCAACATCTATATAAGGGGCCTCACCCCACAAATCAGAACTACGTTTTTTGGCTTGATTCTCTAATTCACAGAGATACGTAGGCATCTCGTAAAGACAGATCGAGCCACGAAACATGAGAGCAGCCATTAAAGGCCTTGAGCTCCCGAATCTTAGTAATAAATACAGCAAATAATAACCTTAGTTTTTTATCCATAACAGTGTTGTACCTTAGCATCCTTAGCAATTGATGTGATATCTTCAGCTGTGTAGTCACTCTTCTTCTTTAGTACAGTCTTTGCTGCTTCACCTGCAACTGCAACCGCGAGCTTGGTTGATTTGTGAGGCCCTTCCTTGATTCTATCAAGATATTTTGGATCTGTTGCTTCCAGAAACATGGTCATCCTCACCTTCCATATGGGATATTCAGATGGTCTCAATATGGGAACTCTGATGGTCTCATACCGACTTTGAATTTGTGTCTTTGGAGGTTCTTCTGTTTTGGTGGGCTTAGTTGGAGTTTCTGTGTCAGACATGATTGTGTTTGGATCTTAAACTGTTTGTGTGTTAACAGACAGGCTCTGATACCACTTGTTAGGTCACACACACACTGTAGAGGGGTGAATACAGTGTACAGTACAATCAAATCGAACTTTAATAACTCAAGGAACAGAAAATAAACTTTATTGAAACAATAAACTCTGTTACAATATGGAACTGTTACAATGAATAAACTTCTCGAATATGATAACACTTATAGTGTAAACCCTATGTTTGTGTTTATATACTACACAGTTACAAGATAATCGCTAATTGATATGGAATATAATTCTACTTCCTAAAATATATCAATTAGATATCTTTTCTTCCAAGTATTCTATTCTTCATAGAATTCCTTCTTCATGCATATCTCTTCTTATGTTTGTCTCGATCTTCTATCCTTTAAACAGCTGATTTCCTTATCTGAACGTCCTTCAGTACTTAAGTTCTGATATCCATCTTCTGATGATTATCTCCTGATAATATAAGTACTGATATCCTTAAGTCCTGACTTCCAGTAAGTACTGATTTATCCTGTTTAAGTAAGATCTGAAAACTAAACATAAATCATATTAGCCATGACATTATCAAATATATCTAACACAATGCTACTTCATTACTCTATTCCAGCATCTTTGAATATCTTCATAATAACATGGAAATGGCAATGCTTCTTTGTTCTCGAAAACCCAGTTGAATAGGCTACCACATTCCATTTGCATACACTCGACGCATGTGACTGTGTTGTCACTGTCAACAGATATTTGAATTCTTTATCCGTCGGGTTTATGATCATCCGTCGAGTTATTGATCATCCGTCGGGTTTTTGATCATCCGTCGGGTTTTTGATCATCCGTCGGGTTGTTGATCATCCGTCGAATTCATTGTTGTTTATCCGTCGGGTAGCAATCAGGCACTTGACTACATTTCATTTATGTAGAATTACAAGACATCATCTATGTACAATTAATCAACTTATTCTGCATATCTAGTTAAAGTCAACATGACTTAAGTACTACTACAGATTCTAAACAATGTGTATGCAGAAATGTGCTACAGACTTATTGATACATAAACTACTCACTCGATGGATAATAAGTCATCATCCGTCGAGACTGAAATGAGTTATCCGTCGGGACTATAATCCTTATCCGTCAAGTGCTACATTTTCACTAAGTAAAATCTACCAAGGTGTTTTGTTCATGAAATCATCAAGTACACAACATATACACAACAACCATCACAAACTTAACCAACAAGACTAATAACCTAATCCATTATAATAATAATTTTCTACCCATACAATTATTACCCAACCCAATTATGATAATAATTGTCTACCCATATAATTATTACCCAATTTAATTATGCTTTCTATCACCAAGCCCATACTAACTATTGGGTTTAACCCCAATACATCTATCGATAATAAACATGTCAATATACCATATTGTAAATTTCAGTTGATAACTTTCGCCCAAATATAGTTAAACCATCTGAATTTGGATGGGATAAACTTGAAACTTGAGAATTGTTTATCAACGCTGAAATTTTAACAGATTTAGATGTAGATGTCATTTGACTTGTTTTCCTAGTTGGTAACGTTGTTGAAATTGTTTCCTTGAACCCTAACTTTACCCTTTGTAGCTGTATCAGAAAAGCAAAATTATAGACCAAGGAAAGTTATGTTTTAAAAAATATTCTAAAAGAACTCATCATCGGACAGAGTAGTATTGTACTTGATCCAAGAATGTAGGTTACCACACCCAAATCTGGGTCACCTGCCAAAGTAGCTGATTGTCAACACTTTCCCACTTTCCTGATTTTGAAATATCGAAATACAATGAGTGTAAAACATGAAATATTGATTAAAACTAGTGATGGATAAAAGTTTAAATTTACGAGATGATGTACTTATTGGATCAGTTATTACACCAAGGCGATTAGGCAGCGGAGTTTTGGTAAATGGCCCTGCATTTCTTACATTTTAAGATGCCAATGATTTATTTATTCATGCAATTATGTAATCTCAAAAGCGTATGAATGAAAAATTACATGTAAATCAATAACTTGGTCACTACACCATATATAGTCTATTGTAACGGTAAAAAAGTGTTGTTCAAAGCCAAAAAGTGTAGCTGTAGGTAAAAAAATGGGCTATGGTTACACTTTTTTGAAAAACCAGTTCGCCACAAATGTGGGTGTCATCTTATATGGTTATACTTTCGATTTTTAGGTTATACTGGCACAAGTGTGATCATAGAGGGTCTATGCCTACATTTCCCGCTTTATGGTAACATCTTCCCAGGTATAACCATAGATCTATGGTTACAATATTATAGTTTTATTACATCAAATTGGTGTTACCAAAAGATATTTTTCTAAACAAATACCTTTCCATTGATAACACTATTGGTAACACTTTTTATAAATATTATACACCTTCACTAACAGTTTTTATAAGTTTTACCTACACTTTTTAAAGTTTTGCCAACACATAAAAATTCATAATTTACGTTATTGATTATACTTTCAAGAACTATGCCAACACTTTATTAAAAATAAAAAGTAATATAACATTTGAAAGTACCATTTCCCATTACATAATCTCCCAACAATCATTAATATTCACAATCCAAGATCACATAAAGGTCCAAGCTAATTGTAAACATGTAACATTCACAATTCAAAATACTTTAAAATTATTTATATATACCCAAGTACCACCACCAAGTTAACTACAAGCTTGAAATCAAAACTTCAATGACATTAACAGTACCACACACACAGAGTATCATATTCTAAAGTACATGTCAAATATATAAATAATAAATATGTTTATATTTGCTAAATAAACATTGGCTCGAAATATTTAAAAACTTATACTAATAACACTTCGACATGAGAAATTTTAGATTAGTCCGAATCATCTTTTAATTCATATTATAATTCATACATAATAAATTTTCATCACCTTATACTTATATATTTTAAAATTCCATAAATTATATACACAATAACATATTCAACTCAGAGATCACGTACAATAAAAATATATGTTTTCACTAGAATTGTCAAATCCTGAAAAACAAAAATAAATGTAATATAATAAATTATCACTTAAATGTCTAAATAATCATTAAGCTTAAATTAAATTCTTTGCTATTATTTAGACACTTTAATCAAATTATTAGGAATTACATGTTATAATTTTTAATAATAAAAAACTGATATTTCAAAAATTATATACACTGTATTTTAATTTTGATTTTGCTAGAAAAAGGCGGGCTATTATGCGGTGCCTTTGAATATTCAACTTATTTCAACGGTATCAAACAAGACAAATTTAAACTTAATTAATCTAGCAAGTACCCAGTAGTATGGATTAGAACAACAAAACGCGTAAACACCACCACCTATTATTTCAACAGCTCCAACCCAACTTAAACTAATGCTTTGTTTTATGTTTAGTATATTATTAAACCAGGCAGGCAACCCCCATGCAACAGGTAACAACAGCGTCAAAGGACCTAATCAGACTATTTAGCAATAGAATCCAATTCTAAGCAAAAAAAAAAAACAGGATTAATGTATGACATCCTAGCAAAAACAATTGTATGATATCCAATTTCCAGTCAATTGTCGGAAAGCCAGCCAATATAGTTGACATATAATTGATATTTTCATTTACCTAAAAAGGGAGACAGAAACTACAATGTGAAATACATATATGGGCATTCTTACGTATTATTTCTGTATTAGCAGTTTGAAGATTGATAATATCTGTCAGTATTCTCAGCATGAAGTTTCCTTGTCTTAAGATCGTCGAGGTAGTTCTGATAGATATAAGTTGCAAATCCCCATATAGCCATTAGCATCGCAATTATCTTTACACCATTCATTTTATCATGAAAGACTATCACGGAAGCAATAGGAGTAAGCGCTAACGAGAGTGTACTGATAACATTGGAGAACAACGACGAAACCACAAAAATCAACCCCACAACACCAACAGAGCATATCTGCCATGAAACAGCCGTACCAATTAAAGTCATAATATAAGATGTACTTCCTGCAGTGAAACCATTCATTTCTCCATGCAAGGTCCTCCATTCACCACTTGCAAAAAGGCCAATAGTTGCAACACATGTAGCAACAACTGATGTATAGACTTGCATTTCCAAAACTACAGCAAATGTTTCTTTCTTTAGAACCCTCTGGAATGTAAGTTGCATAAGGGATAACAAAAGAGAGTAAAGTGCTGAGGCAGCTAAAGTTGTAAGGAATCCAAGGGCATACTTCCATTTAGAAAGGCCTGACGGTCCACTAGAATCATCGTTGATAGCAATTAAAGAAGCGGATAAGGAAAGAACCACGACAGAATTAAAGATTAGGGTCGTAAATTTCTGAGAATTTATGAAGTAAGAGAAGATCGCATTGAAGGCTAATTGTGTAGCACAAATCAATGAGTAAGTAGAAGCAGACAAGTATAGTAGTCCAACAGAATACAGCATGTTGTCTCCTGCAATCACTACACCGAGGATGACATATATAAATGATATAAAAGCAATGGAAGATGATGTGGATTCAGTTGAAGGCTTCTGAGAGGAAGGGATAAAAAGTAGCGGGACTAGAAGTATAGGAAAGGCAGCAGTTTGGACAAGTGTAGCCAGCCATTTACTGTTTCCCCCTTTATCATAGTAGTATCTCCCCAGAAGAACAGCAGCGCATTGACCAGCCAGAAGAAAGAAAATGTTGGTTGTAACCAAAAGCCACCAGTGCCAACGTTTAAATTTGCTTAGAGGCAATTGATCTGATGAAGTTCCATGGTGCACCAAAATTGGAGCTTCATTACCTGCCATTTAAAGATGGTGCAAGAAAACTGGACTGAAATGTTTAAAATAGTAATAGATGGAAAAAACCTGCTACAATTCTTTGAGAAATCCATGTCAAAATGGATTGGTTTTGCAAGTTCAGTAATACTACGGGTTTTCACATACTTGTTAAATAATACTCTCTCCTCTTAGGCTTTATAGAAACGTGACCGATTTTATAAGCAAAAGCAGTTGTAAGAACAGCTCTGTATGGTAATGTAACATACAGTTATCGTTCCTAAAAAAATCTAATAAGTTCAACCCTGCAGAGAAGTTCACGACTCAAGTAACAAAAAAAGATCTCATATTTTTGAGATGGAGGCCCTTAAATGACTAAATTATCAAAAGAAAAATAAAAAATAATCTAATATTTCATAGAAATTCAAGTATATGGACCACTATGTCCATTCTACTTGCACTTTGAAGCTCAGCAATACCAATCAAGAAGTAGATTCCCGCGCTCCGCAACAACATTAGCAAATTGCATAATAATCATAACGAATACCATTTCTTGGAAATTTATACCAAAAGATACAGAAGGTTTATCTATAGCGATAAACATCCAGTTCGTTCATTTAGCAAGAAAAAAACATCCAGCTCATTCTAAAGTAGTGCTTTCATATCATATCCATAGAATAGCAAACATTTATGGCAGTAGCACTGTATGGATTATAGAAATAGTGGAACCACCAGGAACCATCACATTGAATTATTCAAAGAAACCATGAATCATTATAAAATTTGCTCTCTTAAAGTAACCCACCTTATACAGTAAAAAGTATAAAGGGAATAATATTGATTTTATGCTTGAGATTCATATAATTCACTGCTTATTATCTTATTATTGTTTTTGTTTAATAAATCATTGTTTCTACAACCTTGTCCCGCATCAGACACACTAGTGGTTCTTTTCAAAACATATTTTTAATCCTTTATCTACTTACCCCCTTGACAAATATTAGAGATATATATTTAAAGGTCAGATCGGTTAAAGGTAAAGATTGACACCAGAGATTTCAAAAGACTGATGCCTAGAAGATTTCCATAGATTGATGCTAGAAGATCTCCCTAGTATTAGATTTTATTATTTTATTAAATGAAGGATTTATTGTAGAATTGTATCGACTCACAATCTAATAATATCTGAAACTTATATCTAAGCGTGTTATAAAATCAACTCATCGTTGAAGTTATTGTCATTGCTACACTCAGTGCGAAATAGATTGGTAAGATTACTTGTGTGTACTATGTTTGATAAATGCAAGTTTGGAAGTTAAATTTTTTCTTGCTCTAGTAGTGTGGTATGTTTACATAAAGGGACATAGGCAGGTAAGTGGCGGAGTATCCTCAATGAGTGTCCTGCTACGTTAATATATATATATATATTTTGCTTTTTATTTAAAGTATTTATTTACTCAATTAGCCAATAGACAAGTCTACTCGTTTCTAGTGTTTTTTACTATAAATAGTCATTCTCTTTAATACATATTCAATAAATCTGTATTCTTTTAATAGAAGATCAAAAGAAATAAGGCTTTTAGAGTTGGAAGATCGAGTACATAGGATAGGATGTTGTTACCCGCAACTACAGAGAGAGAAGCACTTATTGTTGACGATGACTCATATATTAGGAATTATCACGCAGCTATTCTAAGTCGGTTTTGGTTTAAAAACTTTCATGGATGAAAATGGAAAACAAGTTGTTGAGTTGTTTCAATCAGGAGCGCAATTTCATTTGATAAGTATGGATTTCCAAATGCCAATATGGGTGGTGTTGAGGTTAGTTGTTTAAATTGACTGTATAATCTCCTTTTTCGCATTTTTTGCAGATTCCAATAAAGTTGGAAATCCTGCAATTTATTTTTGATGTTTCCATTTCAGGCGACTTAGATGTTGAGAAACACAGGAGTGGACTGTATGCTACTTGCAGTGACTGCAAGTGATAAACCCTATTGTCAAGGAAAGGTTTATGGAAGCTGGTGTAGATCACTTCTTAACGAAGCCTCTGAATGCCGATAAAGTTGCTAGCTCCTTAAAGAATATGTGAACAATGAATCAACAAAGCAGCACCCAACAGTTTTACATAAATGTGTTAGGTATTTGGATAAAGTGTTTTTTTTGTGTCAAGTTATTAAGATGGCGTCAGTTTTATATACTCAAGTAAAAGTAACAGATCTCTTATTTTGAAGGCGGCCTTTAAATGACTAAATTATCAGGAGACAAAATAATAGTAGTTGCAGTACTTCATAGAAATTCAAATACATGGACCACTATGTCCACTCAATATGCATTAAGAAACTGCACCACTGATCAAGAAATGAATTTCTGCCCAATGCAGTATATCCTAAAAATTGCTTAAAATTTATTATGCAGAATCAAAAACAGAAACTTCTCTGCATGGACATAACAGAAAGATACAGATTGTATAACTATACTCTAGAGCTATAGAATTAAAAGCCCATTTTACAAAAGTGATATTCATATCATATTTATACACATCTGATATTTATTAAATATATTTATTATAGTTGCAGTTTAAAAAGTTATACAATGTTCAACCATTAGCCTTCTTTAGTATACTCTTAGGTCCATAATTGGTGCAATGTATATAATAAGAATATAATGGCAGAAAGTAGCAAAAAAAGAGAGAATATAATGGCAATATTTAGCAAATAAAAAATAAAAAAGAAAGAAAGAATATAATGGCAGTAACATCATCTGTATCAAACTAGTGGAACCACCAGGAATTATTACAATCAATTGTTCAAACAAACACTAAGCATTATAAAATTTGCTCTCTAAAAATAACCATCTTATACAGTATTTAAGAACATTGAGTCTCCCTTGATCCTGATAAATCATGTATATTAGAAAATATTGGGGCTCCTGGGAAAATCATGTCAAGTTACCAAGCCTTCTAAGACTTATAGTTATACACTTAACAGGAATTACACGATAGAAATACACCATTATGCTGAGCTACAAACAACCTGAAGTCCTGAACGAAACTTCCATCTAAATTACTAAGTGTTTTAATGTGCTTCTACAATTAACAAGAAACGACAAAGCATTTACAAAAAATTCTACAAAAACCTAAATTTCTATCTAATTCTCTACTTAAGAAAATTTGGACAGTTTTGAGTTATAGTTCCGAGTTCCAGCAATAATTAAAACACACACATAGTCAGAGAGAGAACAAAATTTGTAATCCCCTGTTTTATGGTTTACATGATGTGTTTCGTATAAAACATACACATAGTCAGAGAGAGAGTTTCGTATAAAACATACACATAGTCAGAGAGAGAGAGAGAACCTGACATATTTGGAGGCGAGTGAGGAGATTGAATTGGGGTGCGGCGAGTGTTGGTGCACGGAGGCGAGTGTTGGTGCACGGACGATAAACACCGAGCGGGGGTTTATTTATAGGATGATTACGTGTGTATGTCTGTCCTCTACTGTGTCTGAATTGGGAATTGTAGCTATAAGAGCATGGTACTATGGTCTATGATAACTCAAATCTTAACCCAAAATAGTACAACCAGGGGGCCTCAGCTTGTAACCGTGAATATCAAATCAAACTATCCCTGGGACTGTTGTATTCTCTCACTGTAACACAAATCTTTATCAAAAACACTGTCACAGTATTTTTTTTTTTTGAAAAATGCATAAAGTTTTCATTAAATTGAATATAATACAGGGTCCAGGTGATAAAACAAATAACATACTAAAATCAATTAGATGATTTATTTTCTGATCGTTTAACACATAGAATTTAAAAATTCTTGAAGCTAAAAACGAAATCAAAAACATCCCAAGTGATCCAAATTGCACCGGCATATCTGAAAATAGCAACATCGCAATTGACCATATCACGTAAAAATTATGGTTAGACCAATGTTCAGAAACAACAATCGCATAAAATGAGATTGAAGAAGCGGCACCCCAGCTATCTACATGCCGGACACCAGCTATAGACATGCCGAAGGCACCCCAACTATCTACATTCCGGATACCAGCTATAGACATGTCGAAAGTGTAAAGCCATAAAAGATGAACAATCTTTGGTTGTGAAAGGTGAGCTTTTGCAATAATCACCACCATCCCAGATTCGATACAGGTTTTGCAGATCACCAAAAATATCAGCAACTTCGTCCTCAACAGATCCAATACCAGATTAACCCAAGCATGACTAAGCAAAAACATAACAAACACTCCAAAAGGAGAGGCAAACACACTCCAAGAGAAGAGACACACAAATACCCAAAAAAATTGGGTTTTATTGAAAATAGATTAACGAGAATAAAATAAATGAAGGGATTGGGGCTTTCCACCGGAGAAAACCAGTGGAAGCCCCTCGATTTACTTGAAAATGAACAAACCCTAGGAGAGGGGAGAGAGGAGGGAGGCGGCGCCTAAGTTACTTTCTTACGCTGTTACCAACACATGATCACAGTATTTTTTTAAGCTTAACAAATGTTAGACTTTTTCTAAGATTATTTACTAAAAATACTAGCATTTTTTTTTAAAAAAAAATTGTTTTTAATTTTATTATATTTTAAAAATAATTGCAAATATATATTTTGTGTTTGGTAATGAATACAATACAGAGGAGGTGAAATGTGTTTTAAACAGTTTTAATGTTTTTTTGAACTTTTAAAAGTGGCGAATATAGTAATTTATATTGTACAGATAATTTGTTTTAACTGAATAATTAAAACATGCACATGAACAAAATTATCTTTCAAAACTCACTTAATTTTATATTAAAATCAAGCTAGTGTTTCCTACAAATATATTAAGAACTCAGTTTCTCTCTTGAGAGTTACAAGAATTTTCAAATCTATTTGTTACAACTAAAACAAAGCATCCAGTGTTTACTTTATAGGTTTTTTACGCAGCATGCAATAGCATGTACTAAACCCTACTTTTGAATAACCAAATTTTTCTATTTCTGCCTTAGTGTATCATTGTTAATCTTACCTGACTGTGACTTTACTTTTAGTTAATCCTTGGCCTTTGATCTTGTACTCTTCAAACTGCTTTTGTAGACTTTTCAAATCAGTGATTGATTTGTTTGTTGATTGATAATCTTGGATATTAAACTGATATGCATTCTATACTTGAACTTTACATCGAGATCTCCAGTTAGTCATATAGAGAACTCAACATCTCGATAAGTATAATGTCTTATCGAGATCTCTAATTACTCTATAGTTGTTTGACTTATCGAAGTCTCTGAGTTCTCTATAAGAGAATTTGGCTTGTCTAGATCTCTCATCTTCATGGCTTCACTTTGGCTTATCGATATCTCTGAATTCTCTTGTGGCGCCTTCCAAACCCGGGTCAGAAGTTTGGGGTCCACAACACAAACACATTATATTAACCTGTATAAGAAATATTATTTATAATGACCCTGCTTCTTAAAACCAAGGATCGCAACATGTTAAAGTGTGAAAACAAGCCACAACCTTAACTTTTATTACAACGTACCAAATTTCCCTTTAATTTAACTTACAACTGATAATAAAAGTATTCTTACAATTTGACTATCTCTCTACCCCATGAAACTTCTGCTAGCTCGATCCAACTCAACTGGAACCTTAGCCCGCACTTTGGACTGAGGAACTTCACTATCATCCATATCCTTTTCAACTGTAACATATATAAAAAGATTCGCAAGAGTGAGCTAACTAGCTCAGCAAGTCATGATAACGATAACTGGGGTTAAACAATGATCAAATGAAATGATTCAAAGGAATCAAGTTTCTTTTTAACTAATCATTAGAATTGGATATTCATTTTAAGTTTTAAAAACCAAGGTTAAGCTGCTGATCAGTCACGCACTAACCCCGAGCAAGCACACAGCACTGCTTTAATTACTGGATCGAAGGCACACATTGGCCTAACTTGCCTAACTTGGCCATTAGTATGGTCTGACCACGAATCTGGTCCACATATATAAAAACTATCCAATCCTAAAGCAGTTCAATATGATAACAATATGATTCAATAAAACAAGGTCATAATCAATGATGTTTAAACATTTGCATAAAAACGTAAGGAAACTCATGGATATCTCAAGGGTATATCAGGGTATGTTTAAGAAACGGTTTTCAGTTTATACAAGGGTCGGGTATTTGACCAGTAATGATTTTTCAAGATATGGTTCTTTGATGTTATTAAGAATGATAGGAGTACAAAAGTTTCTGTGTTTTCAAATCATTCTCTTTCAGTGTTTGGTGTTTGGTAGTTATACCTTTGGGAAGTAGTATTATATTTGTATGGTTTGGTGTCTGAGGATCAACAAAGGACGGATTACGAAGAATAAGGCTTATGGCTCAAGATCAAGAAAATCAGGGTTCAAGGTTAAATGGTTTGAAGCTCTTACAATATAAAAAAGAAGTTATTTTGTATAATAGCGACATGTTATAAAACAGTTCGAAAACATTGGTAATATATATCTTGAAGAAAAGTTCAGAAATACTTGCCTTACAAGGCTTTACAACTATTACTGATCAATTCTGAGCCAACTCTGCCGCTTAGGCTTTTACGTCCAACCACTATATCACTATGGATTCGACCTCAATACTTAAGTCCTTTGATTGGGACCTTACTGAGCTTTTCGACTCACCACCAACTATCTTTTGTCCAATTCCAATTCTCGGGCATTCCGACTAGAACCTACAAGGTTGAAACATCCTAACTTAGACATTCGATTATACTTGACATATCCTCGCTAACAATCTACCCCGAACGTTAACAAAATCCGACTCATAACATACTTCATATAATAATACACGTATCACTTAGGGTTCACGTTCTCGAAAATCGGTTCAATGTTCGTTTTCGGAAAATACCCATACTCTTTATTTTACGAAATCAGGGTTATCGATTTAGAAAAAATATTTCATCACATCGTACCATCAAGTTTCGTATAAAATACACACACATATATATAGAGAGTCTCTCGACGTCCCGATATTCATCGGATACGTTTTCGTATTTGCGTAATTCAGTTTTCCGAAAATCGGACAGCGTTTCGTTGGTTTATCGGACTACCCGTCGAAACATCAATCGACATCAAACCAACAACAATCAATTCCATAATCTTGTAATTATTTACGTACCACTCCCATATACGATTTATTCTCGAAAACATTTTATACGAATCATTTTGTTATTTATAAAATTTAGGACTCAGATAATAATCATCACAGTCCACTGTTGACTCGTTAAAAGTCATCGTCAACAGTGGCAAAATATATTGGTGCCCAAAATATTCAGGTGTCCGAATAAATTTCACCAATTTAAAATTATTTCCCATACGAATTATAACTTTAATATCACGCATTTTAATCAATAATTTCCTGTGGAAAAAGGGATCAAAATTAGAATTATAACAATCAATATTCAACTGTACGCACTCCCCATCGGGAACCAACAACAAAGTCCAACAACACAGCCCAATTAAAGAAGCCCAATCACAGAAGCAGGGAAATCACAGTCAAGCAAACACACGGCCACATTGCTGCTCACACATACACACACGAACACACGCACAAACTCACACACACCACCACACCAGCACACACACTTAATCACATACATATATACCAAATATATATACATGCAAAACGGGAATAACAGGATGCTAGGACGGAAGTAATAACCAGGAATGAATCGGAAATCACAAGAACAAGGCGGAAATCGTAACACCGACGAACTGTCGGACTAAAGAAGCGGCGAAATCGCCGGAAAGCAGAGCACTAGAGAAAGAAAATTGCCGGAAAGGGAGAAACGGAGGAAGATGTGAGAGATTAACCGGTGAGAGAGAGAGAGAAGTGAGGTCGAGCGAGAGGGAGAGATGAGACGAGAGGAGAGTGAGAGAGATTATATGATTAAGAGAAAGAGGCGGCCGTAGATTAGTACAGGGGAGGGGTAAATAAATGAATAAAATAATTAAAGGTAATAACAGTGTAACACGTGTCTAACTAACTGTAACAATTTGACACGTATCAATAAATAAATATGTGTCCCGCACTTACATTTTAACGAATCAAGTTGCACAAAATAGTCTCGGAAAATTATCAAAATAGTATTAAAATGTTACAAATATCCAGAAGTTAATAAAAACATAAATTTTGAAATTTTAAAAAAAAATATAAATGCAATTTATACCCGCTTTTACAATTAAACGAATCGACGCACGGGTGAAATTAATCCCAAAAATTTTCAAAATAATTTTAAAATTCTCGGAATATTCCAATGTTTCCTAAAAACTCAACCTCTCAACATATCTTACAGTTCCGAAACCATTTCCGTACTTTGACTCTTCGTTTAAGGATGATAGGCGGTGCTCATTTTCAACTTGGTTTCCAAACATTTAAACGTTTCTTAATCCTTTTCATTAGTTAAGGCCAAAAAGTGATCTCATATATTCACGTATTATCATCTTTAAGTATTTGGACTTCAGATTCCATATTTTTTTCCAATTCGTCTACTAACTCCTCGGTGGTCTTAATTACATCCAATCCTTTTTGTCAGCTTAAGGAATCTGTTACCATATGGCTTTGCTTAGGTAGCTTTTAATGGATTAATTCAGAATCTTTTGTTAACCTTAGTCAAAATTTCATTCTTGAAAACTCAACGTATAGTTGCTTTCCTTCTGATCTTTGGAGAAAAATCCTTGGGCATCCCACGCAGACTTTCTTATTCCTTGAGTAGCTGAGGATGTTATCAATAAATACAGTTTGCTCATCTAAATACTCCTTATACACTATGATCCTTAATTTCTTATAATTACCTGATACATTTGTTATTTCACATAATATCATCCGAGCTTGCAATACCCTTAACTCACTTTAATCATAATCTCTGATATGTTCTCAGGTCGGATCTTAAGTTAATTCTCGAGACATAACACACTTCTTGGATTAGGTTTCATAGGTAATCAATCTTTATAGGGGTCACTTATTCTTATTCATTGTTTTATAGAACTCCTACTAATCAGTACATAATCTCATAATTTCATTCCTTTTCTCTAACAACATCATTGATATACTTTACGATTCGCTTCTTGTAAAACCATTCCTCGGTCTTCCTTGTTCACTAGGCCTCCGATACTTCACCTTAATTCTTTGACATGTCCAACACTTCCCAATCTATTTTGAAATTTACTTCTTCTAACCGCTAACATCGCGATCCATTATCTTCTTTTGACATCTCCTTATCTCTCCCTTAACAACTTCGATTGAAAGGTCATACTATCCATCCTTGCTCCTTTTTGGATTATAAACTCTGACTCCCAATTCCAACTTCTAAAATCCATAGAAAATTCTTCTGGTACAGTTTCTATGTTCGTTTTCTCCTTTTTGCTTATAGCTTTCCTCTATCTTTGCTTTTTCTCGTGAATACATACTTCAAATTCTTATGGTCTGTACTAATCTTACACCTTTCTCCATACATATCATGTTTCTCAATCTTTCGAAATGAATATTATTACTGTTAGTCCCAATTGTGAGTAGGATACTTCTGCTCATAAGGTTTCGGTTGTCTGGGTGCATATACAATAACTTTATAGTACTGCATCAACATACTTCCTACTTCCTTATGAGAAGCATCACTATACACTACCAAATCTCCTTAATACTTTCAAAATGATAAAGCAGGTGTTGTAACCATTCTTTCATTTATCTTCGTAAAACTTTCTTCACCCTTCTCTATTTCATATAAACTTCTTGATTTTCCTGGTTAGCTTCACCCAAGATGTTGCAACTTTCAAGAAGTCTTGCACAAATTTCTGATAGTACCCCGCCCCTAATAAAACTTTTTACTTTTGTTGGTGTTTCTGGTCTCTTTTCATTCATAGTAACTTTAATTTCTGCTGAATCTCTTTTGATCTTCTCCACATTGACTATTTATGCTAAGAACTATATTTCATACAACTTCTTTCTTCTCCAACTTCCCAGTTATCCTTATATGCTTTGCATGATTCTCCGTTGACTTTAAGTGTTACACTACAGCTTGTCCAGATATTCCTTAAAGTTTTTGTCCATCAAGTTCAAATATTACTGGTATATTGGTTGATCCAAATCGCAGTACAAAAATTTTATAACACAATACTTAGTTCTGAAAATTATCTTTGATATATCCATAGGTTTAATCTTCAATTGGTGAAATACCAAATTTTAAATTGATCTTACAAAAGTACTTTGCTTTATTCGTCTGATCAAACAAATCATTGGGTCAAGGTAACAGATACTTGTTCTTGATAGTGAACTTGTTAAACTTCCGCTAGTCGACGCATAACCTCATACTTCCATCTTTCTTATTAGTAATGAATACTGGTGCACCTTATGGGGTACACTAGGTCTAATCGCTCCTTCTTTTAACATCTCTTACATTTACTTTGCAAATTTTCTCCTTGTAACTGGTGCCATTTTATGCAAGGCCTTGGTCACTGGCTCCGTCTCAGGTGCTACGTCAATCGCGAGCTCCATTTCTCTATCTGGAGGAAATGTTGATAACTTATCTGGAAACATATCTTCAAACTCTTTAATTGCTATAAAATCTTTAATTTTTATTTGCATCTAACTTTTATTTACCTCATAATTACCGTAATACTCACATCTTTGATCATCGTAATCATCGTTAACCAATTCTTTACCTTCCTTTTTCCTTTATGCCTCATCATATTCTCATTTGACGTTTTCAGAGCTATCTTTTCATCACGACGGTTTGTCTGGCATCATGCTCCCATAGTCAATCCATTCCTTAGAATAATGTCAAGTCCTCTTGTCTCAAATGATATCAATTCTTCACAACTTATTTCCAGAAATCTCAATGCCATCATTGGTATTCACTTATGTAACAATTACATGTTCTAGACTTGCTAGTCCTTTAATCATAATCTTATCAATTTAACAGAGTAACTCATCTCATCAACAAAACCTTGAGAGATAAACACTTAAGTTTCTCTCACATCTTTTGATACTTTAATGCATGAGGTATTTACCATAATCATCCATGTTATCACGCCCGTAATTTAAACAACACATTTCACAGAAAAATCGCATATTCTCGTTCTCGAAGACGTATCCTAATTGGAGTAGATTCCCCTGATTCTTAGTGCATCCCTGACTGGGTTAGTGATTTGCAATTCTCGCCATATACCCTTGTTTGCTTCCCATTCTTGAGAAGTAGATGGAACTTTGCCCGCTTGGTCCATAATTCGTTGATTTCTGTTTGAAAAACTCTTACAAAGAACGACAGTACAACGAAGCAATTAGAAGGATTCACAATGCAACAAAATTTAGAGTTGAAAAGAAAGAAGAAACAAGGATTTGAATATGAATGAGACAACCACATTGGTACTTAAGATGGCCAGTCTTTCATACCATTTGGCATACAACAAATGATTAGGTGGCGTCCCACCCGACTCTTCGTCATTCCGACAAAGTGTCTCACCATAACACTATTTGTCCCAATCAGAAAGCAAAACTTGAGGAAACAATTAAATTTGAAAGGAATGCAATATCCTCCATTTCGATATCATAGCAAAGAATTTATTTAAGAAAAGAAGTTCATACATTATTAAGAATTGAATAGGAATATATGCTATAATATTGAAGGCAAGAACGATACCATTGGTCACCATCCACATTTCATTTGTATTCATCTTTTGAGCTCGGTCGAACATATCCCAATCACGTCATATAACAACTTTAGAAAGTCCGCTGAAATGTCTTTGCAAACCAAGCATTATAATGAATTCTTACTTGCTAAGTTTTGCGTCTTAAACATCGCACTTACACTTATAATACCCTAATAATTCGATCATAATGGCATTCCTATAACTTCAAGATTCCTCTTTTAATTTAGAATAACCACGAACCATTGGACATAACGATCCTTTTGTTAATAATATTCTGCTTTTAGAGAGGACTGGAGATCTTTCCAATCTTCTTCGATCACGCTCCGGCTTCTGTTAAATCAATGAATTCTTCGAACTTTGATAGTCCTAGTAATTGAAAGTATAGTTACTCCGTACGCTGATTTTGTTGTAAATTTTATCAAACAATACTTGCACTTTACTATTAGGAATAATCAACTTCTTCATAATCATAGGTTACTTCGTTCTCGAAATTAGCAATACTAAGTCTAAAACAGCATCCTTTCAGGTAATCCGGGCTTTCTAACAAACAAGAAACTCAAATAGTAACTTGACAACCAATGTTTAAAAATCATTTTACAGTTCCGAAACCATTTCCGTACTTTGACTCTTCGTTTAAGGATGATAGGCGGTGCTCGTTTTCAACTTGGTTTCCAATCATATAAACATTTCTTAATCCTTTTCATTAGTTAAGGCCGAAAAGTGATCTCATATATTCACGTATTATCATCTTTAAGTATTTGGACTTCAGATTCCACTTTTTTTTCCAATTCGTCTATTAACTCCTCGGTGGTCTTAATTACATCCAATCCTTTTTGTCAGCTTAAGGCATCTGTTACCATATGGCTTTGCTTAGGTAGTTTTTAATGGATTATTTCAGAATCTTTTGTTAACCTTAGTCAAAATTTCATTCTTGAAAACTCAACGTATAGTTGCTTTCCTTCTGATCTTTGGAGAAAAATCCTTGGGCATCCCACGCAGACTTTCTTATTCCTTGAGTAGCTGAGGATGTTATCAATAAATATAGTTTGCTCATCTAAATACTCCTTATACACTATGATCCTTAATTTCTTATAATTACCTGATACACTTGTTATTTCACATAATATCATCCGAGCTTGCAATACCCTTAAATCACTTTAATCATAATCTCTGATATGTTCTCAGGTCGGATCTTAAGTTAATTCTCGAGACATAACACACTTCTTGGATTAGGTTTCATAGGTAATCAATCTTTATAGGGGTCACTTATTCTTATTCATTGTTTTATTGAACTCCTGCTAATCAGTACATAATCTCATAATTTCATTCCTTTTCTCTAACAACATCATTGATATACTTTACGATTCGCTTCTTGTAAAACCATTCCTTGGTCTTCCTTATTCACTAGGCCTCCGATACTTCACCTTAATTCTTTGACATGTCCAACACTTCCCAATCTATTTTGAAATTTCCTTCTTTTAACCGCTAACATCGCGATCCATTATCTTCTTTTGACATCTCCTTATCTCTCCCTTAACAACTTCGATTGAAAGGTCATACTATCCATCCTTGCTCCTTTTTGGATTATAAACTCTGACTCCCAATTCCAACTTCTAAAATCCATAGAAAATTCTTCTGGTACAGTTTCTATGTTCGTTTTCTCCTTTTTGCTTATAGCTTTCCTCTATCTTTTCTTTTTCTCGTGAATACATACTTCAAATTCTTATGGTCTGTATAAATCTTACACCTTTCTCCATACATATCATGTTTCTCAATCTTTCGAAATGAATATTATTACTGTTAGTCCCAATTATGAGTAGGATACTTCTGCTCATAAGGTTTCGGTTGTCTGGGTGCATATACAATAACTTTATAGTGCTGCATCAACATACTTCCTACTTCCTTATGAGAAGCATCACTATACACTACCAAATCTCCTTAATACTTTCAAAATGATAAAGCAGGTGTTGTAACCATTCTTTAATTTATCTTCGTAAAACTTTCTTCACCCTTCTCCATTTCATATAAACTTCTTGATTTTCCTGGTTAGCTTCACCCAAGATGTTGCAACTTTCAAGAAGTCTTGCACAAATTTCTGATAGTACCCCGCCCCTAATAAAACTTTTTACTTTTGTTGGTGTTTCTGGTCTCTTTTCATTCATAGTAACTTTAATTTCTGCTGAATCTCTTTTGATCTTCTCCACATTGACTATTTATGCTAAGAACTATATTTCATACAACTTCTTTCTTCTCCAACTTCCCAGTTATCCTTATATGCTTTGCATGATTCTCCGTTGACTTTAAGTGTTACACTACAGCTTGTCCAGATATTCCTTAAAGTTTTTGTCCATCAAGTTCAAATATTACTGGTATATTGGTTGATCCAAATCGCAGTACAAAAATTTTATAACACAATACTTAGTTCTGAAAATTATCTTTGATATATCCATAGGTTTAATCTTCAATTGGTGAAATACCAAATTTTAAATTGATCTTACAAAAGTACTTTGCTTTATTCGTCTGATCAAACAAATCATTGGGTCAAGGTAACAGATACTTGTTCTTGATAGTGAACTTGTTAAACTTCCGCTAGTCGACGCATAACCTCATACTTCCATCTTTCTTATTAGTAATGAATACTGGTGGACCTTATGGGGTACACTAGGTCTAATCGCTCCTTCTTTTAACGTCTCTTACATTTGCTTTGCAAATTTTCTCCTTGTAACTGGTGCTATTTTATGCAAGGCTTTGGTCACTGGCTCCGTCTCAGGTGCTACGTCAGTCGCGAGCTCCATTTCTCTATCTGGAGGAAATGTTGATAACTTATCTGGAAACATATCTTCAAACTCTTTAATTGCTATAAAATCTTCAATTTTTATTTGCATCTAACTTTTATTTACCTCATAATTACCGTAATACTCACATCTTTGATCATCGTAATCATCGTTAACCAATTCTTTACCTGTTTTTTTCCTTTATGCCTCATCATATTCTCATTTGACGTTTTCAGAGCTATCTTTTCATCACGACGGTTTGTCTAGCATCATGCTCCCATAGTCAATCCATTCCTTAGAATAATGTCAAGTCCTCTTGTCTCAAATGATATCAATTCTTCACAACTTATTGCCAGAAATCTAAATGCCATCATTGGTATTCACTTATGTAACAATTACATGTTCTAGACTTGCTAGTCCTTTAATCATAATCTTATCAATTTAACAGAGTAACTCATCTCATCAACAAAACCTTGAGAGATAAACACTTAAGTTTCTCTCACATCTTTTGATACTTTAATGCATGAGGTATTTACCATAATCATCCATGTTATCACGCCCGTAATTTAAACAACACATTTCACAGAAAAATCGCATATTCTCGTTCTCGAAGACGTATCCTAATTGGAGTAGATTCCCCTGATTCTTAGTGCATCCCTGACTGGGTTAGTGATTTGCAATTCTCGCCATATACCCTTGTTTGCTTCCCATTCTTGAGAAGTAGATGGAACTTTGCCCGCTTGGTCCATAATTCGTTGATTTGTGTTTGAAAAACTCTTACAAAGAACGACAGTACAACGAAGCAATTAGAAGGATTCACAATGCAACAAAATTTAGAGTTGAAAAGAAAGAAGAAACAAGGATTTGAATATGAATGAGACAACCACATTGGTACTTAAGATGGCCAGTCTTTCATACCATTTGGCATACAACACATGATTAGGTGGCGTCCCACCCGACTCTTCGTCATTCCGACAAAGTGTCTCACTATAACACTGTTTGTCCCAATCAGAAAACAAAACTTGAGGAAACAATTAAATTTGAAAGGAATGCAATATCCTCCTTTTCGATATCATAGCAAAGAATTTATTTAAGAAAAGAAGTTCATACATTATTAGGAATTGAATAGGAATATATGCCGTAATATTGAAGGCAAGAACGATACCATTGGTCACCATCCACATTTCATTTGTATTCATCTTTCGAGCTCGGTCTAACATATCCCAATCGCGTCATATAACAACTTTAGAAAGTCCGCTGAAATGTCTTTGCAAACCAAGCATTATAATGAATTCTTACTTGCTAAGTTTTGCGTCTTAAACATCGCACTTACACTTATAATACCCTAATAATTCGATCATAATGGCATTCCTATAACTTCAAGATTCCTCTTTTAATTTAGAATAACCACGTACCATTGGACATAACGATCCTTTTGTTAATAATATTCTGCTTTTAGAGAGGACTGGAGATCTTTCCAATCTTCTTCGATCACGCTCCGGCTTCTGTTAAATCAATGAATTCTTCGAACTCTGATAGTCCTAGTAATTGAAAGTATAGTTACTCCGTACACTGATTTTGTTGTAAATTTTATCAAACAATACTTGCACTTTACTATTAGGAATAATCAACTTCTTCATAATCATAGGTTACTTCGTTCTCGAAATTAGCAATACTAAGTCTAAAACAGCATCCTTTCAGGTAATCCGGGCTTTCTAACAAACAAGAAACTCAAATAGTAACTTGACAACCAATGTTTAAAAATCATTTTATTTGAAAAGGCTTTTAGAAATTTGTAAAGGAAAATCTTTTTCGAAAACTTGTTTAAAAAGTTTGGAAAATCACAAACCTGGTTGTCCTTACTATATGAGTTGGTTGTTGTCCTTCCGACCTATAACAAGGTACCAAATTAAAGAAACAATCACATAAAGGTCCGTTCACTTCAATCTACGTAATCTTCTTCATCGTGTCCACTTACCTTCCTTAATCGACGAAACTTTAATTGTTGTCGCACATTATCTTATTCGTAGCTTCACATTAAGGCTCCCATACTGGTAATACTCCCAACATTGTCATTACAGTAGTTAAGTAGAACAGGCTACCCAATTGTCAACAAGTCTATTTCATAGAACAAAGTTAGCTCGTATCACATCACATCACTACTTAACATATCGCATTTATCATAGCACCATCATTTAATTCCACCAAAATTCCAGATTTATACCTTTCTCTCTTAACTCTTTCAAGATTCATCTAATTCATCCCATAATTATTCACGGGTGGCTTAGTCACTAATGGCTTCTTTTAACCCGATAACAACTATCCTCTGAAACACTTAAATCTCCTCTCTAAACTTCTTCTCACCTTTATTTATATCTCAAGCGCTCACCATTTACTGTAGCTCTCGAATCCATCCTCGTAGGTACAATCGCTTCATAGGACAAGTTCTTAACTGGGGGTATAGAACATGATGTAGGGTAAAATAAAGAGATACACTCACAGCCGAATGTCCAGTAAAACAAGAATAAACAGATGGAGGTTCTTGAATAGGTAATCTCATATCAAGAGGTGGAAAAGTAGCGTAGAATAGCTTGAAGAAGTGCACCCGTTATAACAGAAGGTAGTGCCATTAATGCTGGTGGAGGAACAAGGTGCAATCCAATCTGAGAGAAGATGACGATCCTCGAACGGAAAGCTCCAAACGATCAAATGACACTGGGAAATCAAGATCCGCCATTGCCGTTGTCTAGAAATCACGTCGCAGGCTGAGAATCCCGAATCGCAACACGAACCGTGTCGGAGACCTACTATGTAATCGCACTCATCCTTACGACATTTTAGCTTTCTATATCATAATCCTAATCTTAACCCTCTACCCAATCCCGAAAATCTAGGCTTGTTTCAGTGACTTATAACATGTAGCTCTGATACCAACCTGTGGCGCCTTCCAAACTCGGGTCAGAAGTTTGGGGTACATAACACAAACACATTATATTAACCTGTATAAGAAATATTATTTATAATGACCCTGCTTCATAAAACCAAGGATCGCAACAGGTTAAAGTGTGAAAACAAGCCACAACCTTAACTTTTATTACAACGTACCAAATTTCCCTTTAATTTAACTTACAACTGATAATAAAAGTATTCTTACAATTTGACTATCTCTCTGCCCCATGAAGCTTCTGCTAGCTCGATCCAACTCAACTGGAACCTTAGCCCGCACTTTGGACTGAGGAACTTCACTATCATCCATATCCTTTTCAAATGTAACATATATAAAAAGATTCGCAAGAGTGAGCTAACTAGCTCAGCAAGTCATGATAACGATAACTGAGGTTAAACAATGATTAAATGAAATGATTCAAAGGAATCAAGTTTCTTTTTAACTAATCATTAGAATTGGATATTCATTTTAAGTTTTAAAAACCAAGGTTAGGCTGCTGATCAGTCACGCACTAACCCTGAGCAAGCACACAACACTGCTCTAATTACTGGATCCAAGGCACACATTGGCCTAACTTGACCATTAGTATGGTCTGACCATGAATATGGTCCACATATATAAAAACTATCCAATCCTAAAGCAGTTCAATATGATAACAATATGATTCAATAAAACAAGATCATAATCAATGATGGTTAAACATTTGCATTAAAACGTAAGGAAACTCATGGATATCTCAAGGGTATATCAGGGTATGTATAAGAAACGGTTTTCAGTTTGTACAAGGGTCAGGTATTTGACCAGTAATGATTTTTCAAGATATGGTTCTTTGATGTTATTAAGAATGATTGGAGTACAAAAGTTTCTGTGTTTTCAAATCATTCTCTTTCAGTGTTTGGTGTTTGGTAGTTATACCTTTGGGAAGTAGTATTATATTTGTATGGTTTGGTGTCTAAGGATCAACAAAGGACGGATTACAAAGAATAAGGCTTATGGCTCAAGATCAAGAAAATCAGGGTTCAAGGTTAAATGGTTTGAAGCTCTTACAATATAAAACAAAAGTTATTTTGTATAATAGCGACATGTTATAAAACAGTTCGAAAACATTGGTAATATATATCTTGAAGAAAAGTTCAGAAATACTTGCCTTACAAGGCTTTACAACTATTACTTATCAATTCTGGGCCAACTCTGCCGCTTAGGCTTTTACGTCCAACCACTATATCACTCTGGATTCGACCTCAATACTTAAGTCCTTTGATTGGGACCTTACTGAGCTTTTCGACTCACCACCAACTATCTTTTGTCCAATTCCAATTCTCGGGCATTCTGACTAGAACCTACAAGGTCGAAACATCCTAACTTAGACATTCGATTATGCTTGACATATCCTCGCTAACAATCTACCCGAAACGTTAACAAAATCCGACTCGTAACATAGTTCATATAATAATACACGTATCACTTAGGGTTCACGTTCTCGAAAATCGGTTCAGTGTTCATTTTCGAAAAATACCCATACTCTTTATTTTACGAAATCACGGTTATCGATTTAGAAAAAATATTTCATCACATCGTACCATCAAGTTTCGTATAAAACACACACACATATATATATAGAGTCTCTCGACGTCCCGATATTCATCGGATACGTTTTCGTAATTGCGTAATTCAGTTTCCGAAAATCGAATAGTGTTTCCTTTATTTATCGGACTACCCGTCGAAACATCAATCGACGTCAAACCAACAACAATCAATTCCATAATCTCGTAATTATTTACGTACCACTCCCATATACGATTTATTCTCGAAAACATTTTATACGAATCGTTTTATTATTTATAAAATTTAGGACTCAGATAATAATCATCACAGTCCACTGTTGACTCGTTAAAAGTCATCGTCAACAGCGGCAAAATTTATTGGTGCCCAAAATATTCAGGTGTTCGAATAAATTTCACCGATTTAAAATTATTTCCGATACGAATTATAACTTTAATATCACGTATTTTAATCAATAATTCCATGCGAAAAAAGAGATCAAAATTAGAATTATAACAATCAATATTCAACTGTACGCACTCCCCATCGGGAGCCCAACAACAAAGTCCAACAACACAGCCCAATTAAAGAAGCCCAATCACAGAAACAGGGAAATCACAGTCAAGCAAACACACGGCCACATCGCCGCTCACACATACACACACGAACACACGCACACACTCACACACACCACCACACCAGCACACACACTTAATCACATACATATATACCAAATATATATACATGCAAAACGGGAATAACAGGATGCCAGGCTGGAAGTAATAACCGGGAACGAATCGGAAATCACAAGAACAAGGCGGCAATCGTAATGCCGACGGACAGCCGGACTGAAGAAGCGGCGAAATCACCGGAAAGCAGAGCACCAGAGAAAGAAAATTGCCAGAAAGGGAGAAACAGAGGAAGATTTGAGAGATTAACCGGTGAGAGAGAGAAGTGAGGTCGAGCGAGAGGGAGAGATGAGACGAGAGGAGAGTGAGAGAGATTATATGATTAAGAGAAAGAGGCGGCCGTAGATTAGTACAAGGGAGGGGTAAATAAATGAATAAAATAATTAAAGGTAATAACAGTGTAACACGTGTCTAACTAACTGTAACAATTTGACACGTATCAATAAATAAATATGTGTCCCGTACTTACATTTTAACGAATCAAGTTGCACAAAATAGTCTCAGAAAATTATCAAAATAGTCTTGAAATGTTACAAATATCCCGAAGTTAAGAAAAACATAAATTTTGAAATTTTAAAATGAATTTTTAAATGTAATTTATACCCGCTTTTTACAGTTAAACGAATCGACGCACGGGTGAAATTAATCCCAAAAATTTCCAAAATAATTTTAAAATTCTCGGAATATTCCAAACTTCAATAAATATAAGTTTCATAATTTTTAAAGATTTCCTGTATTAAATATAGATTTTACAAATAAATACAATCAGAAAATCATACAGGGTTAAATAATTGATGAAATATTGATTTTTCAATCTTATAAAATCCCAAAAATAATATTGTCATTATAAAAGCATAAAAACAATTTTAAAGATAGTTCTAGTATTTATGCAAATAAATTTGCAATAAATCCACTTTTTAAAAGTGAAAACAATTCAATATTACTCAACCAACAATTACACGAACGACCCTATGCATCATAAATCACACATAAATAATAACAAAACAATATCGAGCTGACAAAAACTATTCACATACTTTATTTATTTAACACTTCCACAATTATATATTTAAATAATTCAAAAGTACACGGGTCGTTATATCTCTAGTGATAAATTGACTTATCGATATCTCAGAGATCTTTAGTGATATTTTGACTTAGAGATCTCTAGTGATATTTTGACTTGTCGATATCTCAGAGTTCTCTAGTGAAGAAATGACTTGTCGATATCTCCATTCTTCATGTCTCCAATTTGACTTGTTGATATCTCTGAGTTCTCTAGTAGCTTTTCTGTGGCGCCCATTAAACCTTGGGTCAGAAGTTTGGGGTCCACAACACATACACAATATATAAACCTGTATAAGAGATATTATTTATAATGACCCTGCTTCACAAAACCATGGATCGCAACAGGTTAAAGTATGAAAACAAGCCAGAACCTTAACTTTTATTACAACGTACCAAATTCCCCTTTAATTTAACTTACAACTGATAATAAAAGTACTCTTACAATTTGACTATCTCTCTACCGCATGAAGCTTCTTCTAGCTCGATCCAATTCAACTGGAACCTTAGCCCGCACTTTGGATTGAGGAACTTCACTATCATCCATATCCTTTTCAACTGTAACATATATAAAAAGATTCGCAAGAGTGAGCTAACTAGCTCAGCAAGTCATGATAACGATAACTGAGGTTAAACAATGATCAAATGAGATGATTCAAAGGAATCAAGTTTCTTTTTGACTAATCATTAAAATTGGATATTCATTTTAAGTTTTTTAAAAAAACAAGGTTATGCTGCTGATCAGTCACGCACTAACCCTGAGCAAGCACACAACACTGCTCTAATTAATGGATCCAAGGCACACATTGGCCTAACTTGACCATTGGTATGGTCTGACCACGAATCTGGTCCCCATATATAAAAACTATCCAATCCTAAAGCAGTTCAATATGATAAACAATATAATTCGATAAAACAAGATCATAATCAATGATGGTTAAACACTTGAATAAAAATGTAAGGAAACTCATGGATATCTCAAGGGTATAT
This sequence comes from Apium graveolens, assembly GCF_009905375.1. Classification (NCBI taxonomy): domain Eukaryota; kingdom Viridiplantae; phylum Streptophyta; class Magnoliopsida; order Apiales; family Apiaceae; genus Apium; species Apium graveolens. The sequence goes on along the minus strand of NC_133647.1, from coordinate 50,103,064 downwards.
CAGGGTATGTATAAGAAACGGTTTTCAGTTTGTACAAGGGTCAGGTATTAGACCAGTAATGATTTTCCAGGATATGGTTCTTTGATGTTATAAAGGATGATAGGAGTATAAAATTTTCTATGTTTTCAAATCATTCTCTTTCAGTGTTTGGTGTTTGGTAGTTATACCTTTGAAGAGTAGTATTATATTTGTATGGTTTGGTGTCTGAGGATCAACAAAGGACGGTTTGCAAAAAATAAGGCTTACGGCTCAAGATCAAGAAAGAATCAAGGTTTAAGGGTAAATAGTTTGAAGCATATGCATTATAAAACAGGAGTTATGTTTAATAATAGCAACATGTTATGAAACAGTTCGAAAACATTGATAATATATTTTGAAGAAAAATTCAGAAATACTTGCCTTACAAGGCTTTACAACTATTACTGATCAACTCTGAGCCGACTCTGCTGCTCAGGCTCTAACGTCCAACCACTAGATCCCATTGGATTCGACTTCGACACTCAGGTCTTTCTGTTGAAACTCTACTGGGATCGTCGACTGATTGCTAGGTTATCTTTAGTCCATCATCCACTTTCAGCGTTTCCGACTATAACCTACAGGGTCGAAATACTCTACGTTAGACGTCTAGGTATGCTTGACATATCCTCTATACTAATTCTTACCCAACGATATTCAAACCCGACTCGTAATTATTCATATTGGAATAACACAGACAACAATTAGAGTTCACATTCTCGAAATCGATCCAGTGTTCATTTTCAGAAAATACGTATACTCGTCATTTTATGAAATTAGGGTTACTGTGTTTTGGACAAAACATACAACACAACATACACTAAGGTTCTGTATAAAACATACGTATATGTATTTACTTAAACTCGCTCGACGTTCCGATAATCCTCGGATACGCTCCCGCATTTCCGTAGTTCGATTTTCCGGAAATCGGGCAGCGTCCCCTTTATTTATCGGACTACCCGTCGAAACATCCATCGACGTTAATTCAATAACGACAATCCAATCCATAACAACTATAATCCCAATCATCAGTTCAATCCAACAATCAATCCACTCACAATTCGTCAACTAAATTACGTACGCGACTTAATGTAAAATCAAATTCTCGTTTCAAAATAATTTCACGAATCAATTGATTTATTTTATAAAAATTAGGACTCAGAATAAATTCATCACCGTCCACCGTCGGCTCGCCGAGGCTCATCGCCGACGACGGTAAAATTCACGGGTACCCATTAATTCAGGTTTCCAACTACGAATCCTACCAATAAATAAAATTTAATTCAGCAGATATCGAACAATTATCATCACAACTCACTGTAAAAAGATCAGAATCGATAAAATCATCCACATGCAAATTCACGCGGTGGTAACCGGAGGAAAAGAAAGGTAATCGAACAATACCCAAGAGCACATCATCATAGCAACATCACAACTTCACACACACACTTATGCATATATACACACGCCTATACACACACTAATCACACCCCCGACGCAGACCACGCGCCACCACCACTCCTCACCGGAAAAGCAAGGAGGGCAACGACAGAAAATAGGGTAGCGTAGGGAAATTCTCCCATCTCTCTTAAACTCCCCGTCTCAGTTTTCCGGCTTCGTGTGCCTTTTTCTTTAATGCTGCCGCCTGGAAAACCGAGGTCGAGGGAAATGAGAACACAGGGGTTGTATCTATCTCCTGTTATTTCTATTTTATTTTATTATTTTATTATTTTTTTTTGTTAAACAACACGTTGCAACAGCCACAAATAGGTAGCTGCCACGTTTTCGTGAATTCGTTTAACAGTTGACACGTGTCTGGTTTTCCAATTGCAAGCCTGGTTCTGACCCGTATTTCGTAATTTATCGAACCAAGTGGCACATAGAACAATTTCAGAAAATTACGAGAATGGTTATAAAATATTATAAATATCCTGAAGTTAATAAAAATATAAATTTCGTAATTTTTAAATAAATTTTGAAACGCAACTTATACACGCATTTATAGTTAACCAACCGAGCTGCACTTAAAATAAATTCAGAAAATCACGGAAACAGTCTTAAAATGTTAGAAATATCCCGAAATTTATAAAAACATAATTTTCGAAATTTTAAAATAATTCCTAAAATGCACTTTATACCCGCTTTTATCAATTAAACGAATCACCCGTTTTGAAACTAACTCCGAAAATTCCCGAAATAATTTTAAAATTCTCGAAATATTCCAAACTTCAATAAATATGAGTTTTATAATTTTTGAAGAATTCTGGAATTAAATATAGATTTTACAAGTAAATATAATAAGAAAATCACACAGGGTTAAATAATTAATGAAATATTGATTTCTAAATTTTATAAAATCCCAAAAATAAATATTGTAATTGTAAAATCACAAAAACAATTTAGAGATATTCTAAATATTTATGCAAATAAATTTGCACTGAATTCACTTTTAAAAGTGCAAACAATTCAATATACTCAATAATTAACTACACGAACCACCTTGTACACCATAAATCACACATAAATAATAATAAAACAATATCGAGCTGACAAAAACTATACACATACTTTATTTATTTAACACTTCCACAATTACATATTTAAATAATTCAAAAATACACGGGTCGTTATATCTTCTTGACTTCTCGATAAGTCATTCTGGAGTTCTCGAATGACTTCTCTATAACACATAATCTGTGACTTGTAGATTTCTTGACTTAGAATGTTCTTCCCAAAACAGATTTATCCAACTCCAAACTTCTTCACACTTTCTCTGAGGCATGATCTTCATGATCTTCTTCCAGAGTTTATTCTTAGGCTTGAAACTGTTGATAAAAAAATACTCCAGTCTAATCTATTTTACATTTTTACAGACTTAAGTGTTACAATACAAAATACAAACTTAGATTACCATACAACTTACTTAGGGTTGTCAGTTTGACTTACTCTTGTTATTGTATAGGCATGTCTTGCACAACAATCTCCCCCAAATTGTGAGAATATTGCTTATCACAAATTCATTCATGTTAACAAGACTAATTTCCATACGTGTCATTGAGAGGTTATAGAATTTTTTAACAGGAAATTCATTACATAAAGTCCTTATAGCCTGACTCTTTTCTAATGAGATCCTTGAGTTATCATAATTTCCATTTCTTCTAAGATCTCAGTTCCCCTTAAGGCTTCTAAAAGCTTGAGCCACTCATCCAATGAATAACTATTTAGATATTCTGCTCTAAATTTGGAGAAGCCGCCAACTTTTATGTTCAGAAAATGTTCATCCTTGGAGAGTCTGCTCATCCCTTTTACTTTAAGCTCATTTGATCTCTTCTCTATTCTTGCAAGTTCTTCTGCATACATCATGTCTCTTTCTTCCTTTTCCGTTTTTGCCTTTGCAATTTTCTCATCTATTTCCTTTACCCATACACAGTATACAGCTTTCCAAAACTTTGTGATTGTATCCTTGTCCTTCATCAAACTGATCACTCTTTTGAATTCTGTGGTTGCAAGTGTATCCATTAGATTACTGCCAAGTAGAGTGAAAGAACCATCATCATAATAGATTCTGACTTCTGTATATGATACAACCCAGACTCTGACTACTTCTTCAGCTAGCTGTTGAAAATATTCTTCATCTGTGAGACACCAATTTAGTGGCAGAAAGTCAGTTTTATCATAGCAGTTCCATAGTGATCTTTCAATAACTAGAAGTTGCTTTGCTTTTCTCCCAATAGATTTAAAATATGTCTTGATTGGAGGTTTATATGAAGTTAGGGTTGTGATTTTCTTCAAACTGATTTGAGTGGTAGTGATTGGAATTTTGAGAAGTGAATTTGCAGTTGGCTTGTATAGAAATTTTGGATTTGAGGTGCAAGATGGTTGAATGTCTGAGCTAAGAGATTTGGTAGGTTGAGATTTTTTCATTTGGATTTATAGGGTTTACTGGTGTGGTCTTGGATTGTCTTACTTCTTTTTCTTCCTTCTTTCATCTCCTCTCTTCTTGTCATCATCATTCTTCCCATCCTTCTTTTAATCCTTGCTTCCAGTTGCTCTTGAAGATTGACTTGGATTTGAGCCATCAGGTTTTTATTTATCATCCTTCTGCTCATCATGATCCTTGTCATATCTTAAGTTGTATTGAGTGGATGGCAACACGGTGTCAGCATTTACAAGATTCCTTTCAAAAATCCTGATCATTTCTTCATCTTCAATTTTCTTGTTCTTTTATATTTCAGATCAGATTGAAGAGTCGTGATCAGCCTCATGTTCCCTTTCACACAGTTGTTGGGAACATTGAAGATTTTATTTTTCTTGGTCTGTGAGCAGATTTAGGACACCCCTTGCTTGGATATAGATAGGCTTCAGGAAAAGCTGCTATCTGCATTTTTAAGCTCATGAAGAAGTTGAGTGTCCTCTATGATGACTACATGTACTTTGTCAATCACAACATCTAGCTCAGATTGTTAGAAATATGTTGTGCACTTGATGATATGTTGAACAAAACACTTAGTAGATTTAATTGAGTGATATTGTAGCTTTCAACGGATGATCAATTCAACATCTGTTGAAGAGTAGCTTATGTAATAATGAGTTTAATAGCACATTCCTGCATATAATAATGCTTTAGTGATCTAGATGTTGCAGAATATTTTACTCATGTTGACTACTAGATTGATATGCAAGATAGGTTGGTTAAATATAAATATTAGATGCCTTGTAATCTTGTATAAATGAAATGGAGTCAATAACCAAAAAAATAGTTTCAACGGATGATTCACAAAGCTTCAACGAATGATCAACTGAAGTCTCAATAGATGTTCAATCAGATCCTCAACGGATGAACAAATTCAAAAGAGCAGTTGATGGTGACTTGACAGTCACATGCGTTGGTTGTATGCAAATGGAAGGTGGCAGCCTAATTCAGGTTTTAGAGAACAAAGAAGCATTTCCATTTCCATGCTAAACTGAAGATATTCAAAAATGCTGGATTGAGTAATGAAGAAGCATAAAAATTAGACTAGAGATATTTTTTCTTATTTGTTTGTCTTTTTATCATGTATCTTGGTGATATATAAACCAGAAGTAGCAAGTTGAAAAATAACCAGGTTAGTAAGCAATTACCAGAGAAATAGATAAAGCTACATCTGTAAAGAATTTCTTTGTTCTTTGTAAGTTCAACTTGTAAGCAGCTGTGTGCAAACATTACATCAAAGAATTCTCATATCAATATATATCTTTGGTGGAAAAGATCAATCCACCAAAAAGTTTTTAAATACTTGTATTTGATTACTTTATGCTTTGATTTCAATACTACTTTCATTCCGCACCATTGCTAAATCAAACACAGTTATATATTTATAGAAGAACTGTTCTTAAAATTGAAAAGAAGCCAGAATTACATTCAACCCCCCCTTCTGTAAGTCTTGTCTAGATTGTTTGGGAATAACAATTGGTATCAGAGCAAGCTCTTGAAGAACAAAGAGTTTAAAGATCACAACGACTGAAAAGATGAGCATAAAAGATGTTGGAGTAAAGATTCCATTTCTGGACAAAGACAACTATCATCATTGGAAGGTGAAGATGCACCTGCATCTCCTATCTCAAAATGAAGCATATGTCCCTTTGAGAGCTGCTACAGGAAATGAAGCATATGTCCTAAATCTTAGAGCAGAATGGTCTGATCCATACATTGAACAAGTTCATAAGGATAAAAAGGCCATGAACATTTTGTTTAATGGTGTTGATGGTGACATGTTTGACAACATCATAAACTGCAGAACTGCTAAGGACGTCTGGGATACAATTCAAGTTATATGTGATGGAACTGAGCAAGTAAGGGAAAACAAAATGCAACTCTTGATTCAACAATATGAGCATTTTTATAGTGAAGAAAGTGAGTCACTCACTGACATATTTAGTAGATTTCAAAAGCTAATAAATGTTCTAAAGTTGCATGGAAGAGTCTATCAAACAAAGGACTCAAACCTTAAATTTCTCAGATCTCTACCAAAGGAATGGAAACCCATGACAGTCTCATTAAGAAATTATCAAGATTACAAGGAATACACCTTGGACATACTGTATGGGATTCTAAAAACCTATGAGCTTGAATTAGAGCAAGATGAGAAAATGGAGAAAGGAAGAAAGAAGAGAGGATCCATTGCATTGGTTGTTGAGCAAGAAAAGGAGAAGGAGATAAAGGTTAAAGCTGTTGAATCTGCACCAAACCCAAGAGTTTGTGAAGGCAAGGGAAAAGGGCTAATAACTGAGCATGAAGACCAGCTTAGTCAAGATGATATGGATGACATAGATGAGCATCTTGCTTTTCTATCCAGGAGGTTTTCCAAGCTCAAATTCGAGAAGAATTTTGGGGTAGCGAAGTCAAACAGAAACATGGTTGATAAGTCTAAATTCAAATGTTCCAAGTGTGGCTTGGTGGGTTATTTTGCAAGTGAATGCAGAAAGTCAGATTCTGGTACAAAGAAGTTTGAGCCTGTTGATTACAAACAGAAATATTTTGAGTTTCTCAAACAAAAGGAAATGACTTTCATCATACAGGAAAATGACTGGGTAAGAGATGTATTAAAAGAGGATGAAGATACAAGCTATGTCAATCTAGCACTAATGGCCAAATCAGATGAAACTGAGGTCAGTTCATCAAGTAATCAGGTAATCACCACTAATCTAGCATATTTATCTAAAGCTGAGTGTAATTATGCCATAAATAACATGTCTACTGAATTATATCATCTGCATGTTACACTCAAGTCTCTCACTAAAGAAAACACTAAACTTGAAGAGAATAATCTATTTTTAAGTGAAAGAAACATTGTGTTAGAAACTCAATTCGTTGAGTTTGTAAAACTGAAAATAGAGTGCAAGATTGCTAAAGATGAATTGACCGAATCCTTAAAGAAAGAGGATATTTTAAGAAAGCAGCTTGAATGAGAACGGGAAGTAATTAAGGCATGGAAATCATCTAGAGATGTCCATGCTCAAATTACTAAAGTTCAAGGTATAGAATCCTTCTGTGATGCAGCTTGGAAAAATAGAAAGGAGAAACTTGATTCCAATTTGATTGAAGGACTTTCAACGGATGTGGATTTGACGGATGATGAACATTATCCGTAGAATAATCAAAAAGATTATTCGTCGAAAGACAATGAGCCACATCCGTTGAGTGAAAGCAATCCAGTTAGCAATTCCCAGCTAGCTAAGTTAAATGAGAAATACAGATCAGAATCCAAAAACTTTGTTCCAGGAGAAACAAGTCAAGTGAAAAAGAACAAGAGAGTCAATGTAGCGCATCTGTCTATTAAGCAATTAAATGACAGATTGGAGAAAATTGAAGTGAAAGCAGAGTTTAAAAGGAAAAACAATAGGAATGGGAAAGTAGGAATTAACAAACATAAACAACTACACACCTGATAAATATGCTCCGAAAAAACCTGTGTTAAGTGTGGTAATGTTAATCATTTGTCTGTTAATTGCAAACTTGCTACACATGCCCCCATGTCTGCACCTCCTTCATTTCCCAGTATGCCTACAATGCCTGTGAATGTTATGCCTGCACATAATTTGAATGCACAGTTTGCCAATATGCCATTTGCACAAAATCCTTACTATGCTGCATTTAGTATGCCACAAATGTCATTTATAATGCCATACTGGAATAACATGTTTGCACAGAATATGTCTTTCCATGTTAATCAGCCTGTGCATGATAATTCTGCAATGATGAATGATTTCAAGATTCTACTCAAATGATTAAGGATGAAAACCAGATACCTATCCCAGTTGAGGAAAGGTCTAAGAAACCTAAGAAAAGAGCTAGAAAAACAGGACCCAAGGAAACTTGGGTACCGAAATCAACTTGATTTGATTTTTCTACGTGCAGGGAAATAGAAAGAATTTTTGGTATTTGGATAGTGAGTGCTCAAGGCACGCGACTGGAGATTCTACCCTGCTCACTGAGTTCAAGGAGAGAGCTGGCCCAAGTATTACTTTTGGAGATGACAACAAGGGTTATACTGTGGGATATGGCTTGATTTCAAAGGATAATATCATCATTGAGAAAGTTGCCATAGTGGATGGACTCAAGCACAATTTGTTGAGTATTAGCCAGCTTTGTGATAAGGGCAACTCAGTATCATTTAATTCTGAAGCATGTGTTGTGACCAACAAGAAAAGCAACAAAGTGGTTCTTACTGTAGTAAGAAAAGGAAATGTATATCAAGCTGACTTCAACTCATATAATGCAGAATCTGTCACTTATCTATTTAGCAAGGCAAGTCAAGATGAAAGTTGGCTGTGGCACAAGAAGCTGTCCCACCTTAACTTCAAGACTATGAATGAGCTAGTCAGGAAAGATTTGGTAAGAGGAATTCCACAGGCGGAATTCTCCAAGGATGGTTCATGTGATGCATGTCATAAAGGAAAATAGATCAAGGCATCATTCAAAAAGAAGCTTATTTGGACCAGTCAATATATTGTCAATATCAAATAAAAGATATTGTTCTAGTAATTGTGGATGATTTCTCAAAGTTCTCTTGGACATATTTTCTCAAATACAAAGATGAAGCTAGTGAAATCATCATCAATCACATAAGACGAGTCAACAATCATCTGGATTTCAAAGTAAAGAATCAGGAGTGACAATGGAACTGAGTTCAAGAGATCTATGATGAAATTATTTTGTGAAGAGAATAGGATCATGCATGAGTTTTTAGCAGCAAGGACTCCACAACAAAATGGAGTGGTGGAAAGGAAAAATAGATCTCTTATTGAAGCTGCAAGAACAATGCTGGAAGAATCAAAATTACCAACATATTTTTGGGCAGAAGCTGTAAATACTGCATGATATACTCAGAATATTTCTTTGGTTAATCAAGCAAAATGCATGACACCCTACCAATTGTTCAAGAACAGGAAGCCAACATTAAATTTTTTTTATGTCTTTGGTCGTAAATGCTATATCCTAATGAATCAAACTGATCAAAAGGGAAAGTCTGATGCCAAAGAAGATGAAGGCATTTTTGTTGGATATGCAGTTGGTAAAACATATAGAGTCTACAATCTCGTAACCAACATTGTTATGGAATCTGTACATGTTGTATTTGATGATAAAAAGATTGAAGGACTGCAAGATGGAGATTTCCATGAAAGCCTGAAATTTGACAATGTTGAGATGATTTATGAAGATAGTGATGATGAAAGTGATCAAGAACAAATATTTAAGGACAATGCAGAAAACTCTACAACCAATGAAGCACATAATTCAACAACCGTCGAAAGATCAAGTGCATCATCCGTTGAAAGACAATCTGCATCATCCGTCGAAAGGCAAAGAGCAACATCCGTTGATCCATCAATGGGGGTTGAAAGTCAAGTTAGATCACAATCAGAAAGAACTCCAATTTCTAGTCAAAGATCCATAAACTCGGAGGGAGTTTCTGACAATCAAAACTTTGTCACACATCAAGAAAACAATGAGGCCTCTTCATCTAGGGTTAATCTACCACAACATAGGAAATGGACTAGAGATCACCTTTTTGAACTAATTATTGGTGATGCATCTTCAAGAGTGCAAACAAGAAAAGCAACTCAAGAAGAATGTCTGTACAGCAGCTTTCTATCTCAGGAAGAACCAAAAAAGGTAGAAGAAGCTCTGTTGGATCCTGATTGGGTTTTAGCTATACAGGAAGAGCTAAATCAATTTGAAAGGAATAAAGTTTGGAAGCTGGTACCCAAGCCTAAAGGAAAGAATTCAATTGGTACCAAGTGGGTATTCAGAAATAAGATGGATGGAAATGGCATAGTAGTCGGGAATAAAGCTAGATTGGTTGCTAAAGGCTATTGTCAACAAGAAGGAATAGATTTTGATGAAACTTTTGCTCCTGTTGCAAGACTTGAAGCCATCAGAATTTTCTTAGCCTATGCAGCCCATGCCAATTTCAAGGTCTATCAAATGGATGTCAAAAGTGCCTTTCTGAATGGAGATCCGGATGAGGAAGTCTATGTTAGTCAGCCTCCTGGTTTTGAAGATCCAAACTTTCCAGAATATGTCTACTATATTTTGAAAGCACTTTATGGACTGAAGCAAGCACCTAGAGCCTGGTATGACACTTTTTCAAAGTTTCTCATAGAAAATCATTTCACCAGAGGTACAGTTGATAAAACTTTATTCTTTAGAAATGTTAATGGCTCTAGTATACTTTTTCAAATTTATGCAGATGATATTATATTTGGCTCTACAGATGAAAAACTTTGTAAAAAGTTTGCCAAACTGATGCAAAGAAAATATGAAATGAGCATGATGGGAGAACTAACTTACTTTCTTGGTTTACAAGTTGAGCAAGTTAGTGATGGAATATTGATTAGTCAAACCAAATACATCTATGATCTTTTGAAGAAGTTTGACTTAATGGATTGCACATCTGTAAAAACTTCCATGGCCAATGCAACTAAACTTGAACTAAACACTACCGAAAAGTCTGTGGATATTTCAAGTTATAGAGGCATGGTTGGTTCACTTTTATATTTAACAGCTAGTAGGCCATATATAATGTTTACTACTTGTCTTTGTGCTAGATTTAAAGCTAATCCTAGAGAATCTCATTTAGTAGCTATTAAGAGAATTTTCATATATCTCGAAGGAAGACCAAAACATGGCATTTGATATCCTAGAGATTCTGATTTTGATATAACTGGTTATTCAGATGCAGATTATGCAGGTTGTAAAATTGACAGAAAAAGTACTACAGGAACTTGTCAATTTCTAGGAAATAATCTAGTATCCTGGTTTAGTAAGAACCAAAATTCAGTCTCTACTTCTACTGCTGAGGCTGAATATATTGTTGCAGGTAGTTGTTGTGCACAGATTTTATGGATGAAAAATCAACTGTTGGACTATGGTATACAGGTGAATAAGATTCTTATTTTCTGTGACAATACAAGTGCAATTGCAATTACTGAAAATCCAGTTCCACATTCAAGGACCAAGCACATTGACATCAAGTACCACTTCATTAGAGAACATGTCATGAATGGTACTGTGGAACTTCATTTTGTTCCAAGTGAGAAACAACTTGCAGACATCTTTACCAAGCCACTTGATGAATCCACCTTTACTAGGTTGGTAAGTGAGTTAGGTATGCTTAATTATTCTTAAATATGTTTGATGTCTAACCAGTTTGTATTGTAGCCAGAATAATATCTGACATTTCTTTTCACAAATGTAAATTTTAGCCTAGTCGGAATTTACATCTCGACGGATGTTCATTATCCATTGGAAGTGAATATCCGTTGATTCTTATCATCAGTTGAAATATTAAATATTATTATGGGTACTTTTATCGAGGTAAATAACTGTCCAATCGTTATCCATCGAATCGCTCTCAATTCTAGCCGTTAATTCTAGGCGTTATCCGTCAAATTTACTTACAGCCTGTGAGTATATTTTGATAGATAATCATTAAAATTTTAACAGTTTATTTTATTCTTCAATGGCTATTTTGGGATAATTTGACTGGTCTTTATTTTACCTTTTTAACTTTTGACAGTTTATTTCTGAGAAAGTATAAAAGCCAAATTCATTTTCATTTTTACTTTTATCTTTCTCAAGTAAGTTCTAACTCTCTCATCTCCAAAGCAAAAACCCCCTTTCTGAAAATACTCTCAATCACAGCAATGGCACCAGTAGTCAAAATCATGTCTCAAACCGGGTATGTATATGAAAAGAACAACCTCGTCGCTTTGGTGAACAAGCAGATTCCTGCATCTGGAGACTATCACAAAATGATGCACTTAATTCTAAACTGCAAATTAAGTTGAGGAGATTTGGTCTACTGTTGTGTTCAACTCCAAGGAAAAAACCATTACCTTCACTCTCAAAGATAAGGAACACTGTATAACTGTGATGCTATTGACAAATGCTTTAAATTGCCTGAAAATAACACTCTTGCTCTGCACACAGACACTGATGTGAGAAACATGCTTATTTCTATGGGCTATGCTCTTTCTACCACCAAGTTAGGTGAGATTAGGAGACTAGGCTTTAGGAAAGAATGGAGCTTTCTATGTGATTCCTTTATGAAAGTGTTTTCTGGTAAAGTTAGCAATTTCGACGCTGTAACTTACTCGCTTGTTAACATGCTTTATATGTTTCTTAATAAAAAATACCACAACTTAAGTTAGTATGTCCTGTACGAGTTAGGGTATAAGCTAGGAGACATTAAGAAAAGGTCTAAAAACATATATTATGCTAGATTTTTTATGTTGCTAGCTAATTTTGTTTCTGAAGATCTTATCATTAAGAACCCAACCAACATGCTAGATTGTTGGGTTCAAGAGAGAAGGATTATTGCTGATCTTAACAGGGCCAATCGTCATGAGGATGTTCCCCTTATTTATATGCCAATTATGGAGCAGCCTCAAGTAAGTGAGGTAAACAATTCTGTCCCTGCTGCTTCTCTACCACAAGTTTCTTTGTAGAGTACCGTGGCTATGGCATCTGTGACAATGACCAAACAGGTGTCTACCCAAGCCACAAAACCTAGAATTTTAAAATCCAAGTCAAAGAAAGCCCCCCTCTAGTTTCTCTCAAAAGAAGCTAGTTGTAACATCCACTAAAATCCAAGAGGGGAGTGTGAAGGGAAGTAAGTCTGGTGAGGGACAGAGTGAACATAAAAAAAACCCTAAGGATAAGGAGGGAGAGGTGTGTGTAACCCAACCTAGCCACACTGCAGTTTCCCAACAAGTTGTAGTGCTTAATAAGGATTTAAGCTCATTACTAGTTTTATCTTCTCAAAAGGATGTTACTATTGAAACAAGCTCTCAATCAAGAGCACAGGCCAAGAGGGTTAGGGACACAGACTCATTCCAAACTTACATAAGAAAGAAGAAATCTAAAACACTTGGGGATACACAGGGTGCACACACTGTGCAAACTGCAGTCAAAGACTCAGTTCATGCACCTTCTCAAAGTCAGGTTGATGTGGCTCCAATAAATATGGATTCACAGCCAAAATCTAAAGAAGCACCTCATACACAAAATTCACCCACTATCTCTTTGGATGTGGACATGATTCACCCATCAGTTCCTGATTCTTCATCTTTAACTCTGTTGGAGAAGCCAAAATCTCAAGCAAGTGAGCATCATCTTTTAGGTGATTTGTTGACTCATTTGCCATTTCTTTCTAATTCTACTAAGAAATCTGTGCATAATCTCAAATCAATCACCACAGATTCTACAGTAGTTTCAACTCCAAACTCTGTCTTTTTTTACTACCTCGACGAATATTGTTCATCCATTGACCAGTGATTGCTTCTCGATCGGATGTTCTTAACAACAATTATCCGTTAAACTCTTCAACTTCTACTTCGATAGATGATTATCATCCATTGACTGTCTCCACACCACTTGAAATCTTAACTATTTTTACAAGTGCAGATGATTTAGTAGTTGTGCAATCTCTCCTAGGATTGAGGGAAGGGAGTGAACAGAGTGAGAGGCTGAGTTGCTCTCAGGAAAAAGAAGAGGAAAAGAGTGAATCTATGCAAGCTATTTCTTCTAGCTTGGAAAAAGTGAATGAGTGGAGTCCCACCTTAGTAGGTGAAGGTGAGGGTGTGACGGTGGGAAGCCAATGGGAGCCCTTGATGCAAAAATAGAGAGAACGTGAGAGAAAGGCAGATACAGGAGAGATAAGGATGGAAACCATTGCTAATGAGTCAATGAATGCCAGTGATGCTAAAAAAGAGAGATTATTTCAGCAAGAATATCAAGCTGTCATAGATTCTATCTCTTTGGATGCTGAGACATTTACTCATCCTGTTCCAGCATATCTAATTATGGACGGACAGTGCAATGAGGAGGCTGAGAAGACACTGAACTTGGTGCACACAACTGCTTCAATGGGAAAGGGCCAAGGATGCAATCACTGCTATGCCACCCACAGCTGGTGATGATGTTGATTATCCAAATGGTGGTTCTGAGGATATGTTTAGTGATGAAGATGATCATGAAGGAGATTTCATGGATATAGGGGGAGAAGCAGGCCCTAGCTCAAGATCAAACACTCCATCTTGGGTGTTTTCCAAAGAAAGTGATGAGCACCATTTCAAATCCAGTCTCTTTTGCATCATTCAACAAACTCAGACAGCTCTTCAAGCTACTACAAATGCCAACACCCAAAGACTTCTTCAAGCACATCTAGAATCTCTGCATCTACACCAAATTTAATCTCTCAAGCAAAATCTAGTAGTCACTAAGCTCAAGACATAAATTGGTCAAGTCAAGAAGGATATTACTGAAGGATTAGAGGCTACATTTCCTAACACAACAATGCTATATATCAACAGACAACTTAGGAAAAACTCTGATCTAGCTAGCAAAGTGGACTCCTTTGACACAAGGCTCAGAACCCTGGAAACATCTATTATTGAAATCTATCTACATCAAGCCCAACAAACTCTGCTTCTTCAGAAACTGGTGGCTGCATAAACCTCAACCTCAACTTGATGCTAACAAAAAGGGGGAGAAAGAATTTATCATTCAAGTTAGTCAGGGGGAGTCAACAAGTGAGGGGGAGAGAGAAAATGCTAAACATTAAAGTTAGCAAAGTGATAGTGCCAGAAATTGCTTTCACTAAGCCACCAGCTCTTGATAACATTGATCTGATCAAGATAGCAGCAACTAAGTTGGAGTCAAATGACAAATAGAAGAAGCTTGATATAGAAACAACTGAGTTGGAAATAGATGAAAACTGGAAGAAGCTTGATAAAGACATCAAGAAGAAATTTGGTCCAAGTGAGAAGCAAGATAAAGTTCTCTCATTCTTCTCAATTAAGACTAATTTCAGCAAATGATATGAGCTTATGGAATATGGAAAGAGGTCGATGCTCATCCATCAAATCTTCAAAGGCCAATGTAATTTTTACACCCAAGAGAAATTATCCAAAGAAATTAGATAAAAATCCATTGGACCTAATGTCTGAAACTCGTAAGCCAGATGAAAGTGATAGGGATAAATAAATCCTGATTGTATAATTAAATATTGCAAGGTGTAGGGCTGCTAGGCCCAATAAGAAGATGTATGACATTCAGACCAAGAAGGTCAATACATTGATCATGCCTGATGGACCAGATCAGGCCTGATGGAACAAAGAAGGCCCAAAAGCCCTGATTATTTATTAATTTCGTAATTAATAAATAAAGGAGGAAAACAACTATTAAGATAAGTCCTAGTGGGGATATAAATCCTTGCAGATTGGCCTCAAGGGGACCTAAAAGGATAAGGAATCAGTTTCCTACTATCTAGGACTCCAAAGTCCATTCTAATTATGAGACTTGCCCACCAAGTCTCCTATACCAAGTCCAATTCAAGTACTCTCAACATCTATATAAGGGCTCTCGCCCCACAAATCAGAATGACATTTTTTGGCTTGATTCTCTAATTCACAGAGATACGTAGGCATCTCGTAAAGGCATAATTAAGCTACGAAACACGAGAGCAGCCATTAAAGGCCTTGAGCTCCCGAATCTTAGTAATAAATACAGTAAATAATAACCTTAGTTTTTTATCCATAACATTTGGCGCCGTCTGTGGGAAGTGAACAACAACCATGGCGAGAACACGGAGAACAACTAGCGCTCTGGAGGAGGGAACACCATCAGGGGCAACTCAGGTGATTTCGTCAACCGTGGAGATTCCTCCCCACTAAACTTATGCATCTACTCAAGCGGAAACCCAGATAGGGGCAATTCAACCTCAGCCACAAGGGACGACTCCCCCGACTATTCAAGGAAGTGGATATGCTGGGCGAAGTGAAGCACGAGGGCAATCGTCCCCTTATATACGAGGTTTGGCTCCTATCCCGGAGGATCGGGAATTTTCTGGTCCTTACACTGAGAGAGATTCCGAATCTTCGGATGATGAAGTGGCCCCAAAAAGGAGACGTCCAGGCAAGGAGCCGATGGCCGATGGAAGGCAACGCCCTCGAAGCACCCAAGGGGCAAATCCCCAGGAAGTGCAGGAAAGGATAAGGGCTCATGAGGCTGAGATCCAAAGGCTGAGGCGTGACTTGGAAGCTCACCAGGCCACCAGACCCCAGATACCTCCTAAGGGGAGAAATCCTCCTCCTGTCATAGACCTGGATGGTCCGGTACGAAGAAGGGCTGTCTTCCCAAGAACTGATCGAAGCAATCTCCTTCCCTTTGGAGATCCTGATGATCCAACTCCACCCTTCACAGAAGAAATAATGAATGCCCATATCTCAAGGAAATTCAAGATGCCCACTATCAAAGCCTATGATGGCATCGGAGACCCCGCTAACCATGTCAGGACATTCTCTAATGCACTGCTGCTGCAACCCGTGAATGACGCTATTAAGTGCCGGGCTTTCCCTCAAACCCTGTCGGGTATGGCTCAAAGATGGTACAGTCGCTTACCCCCAAACTCTATTGGATCATTCAGAGAGTTAAGTCAGGCTTTCATTAAGCAATTCATCAGTGGGAGAGTCCATGAGAAAAGTTCAGCATCTCTTATGAGTATTGTGCAGGGAGCTAAGGAATCCTTGAGAGATTACCTGAATTGTTTCACAAAAGAGGCTTTAAAAGTCCCGGACCTTGATGATAAGGTAGCCATGATAGCACTGCAACAAGGAACTAAGGACGAGTTTTTCAAGATGTCCTTGGCCAAACGTCCCCCTGAAAGCATGTTGCAGCTCCAAGAGAGGGCAGGGAAGTATATCAAGGTTGAAGAAAGTATGAGGAAGACCGTAATAAGTAATGAGCCCACTGGAGGCAAGAAGCGGAAAACTGATATAGAATATATTGCAAAGGACAAATATCCTAGAACCGAACAAAACCCTGATTCAACCCCCAAGAAGGGAGGACCTGGGCAAAAGTTCACTGAATACGCTAAGCTGAATGCTCCTAGAAGTCAAATTTTGATGGAGATTGAGAAAGATAGAAATATTCGCTGGCCTAAGCCCTTGAAGGCTGATCCCGCCAAGCTAGATAAGAGCAAGTATTACAGGTTTCACAAGGATGTTGGCCATGACACCGATGAGTGTAGGCAATTGAAAGATGAAATTGAGTTTTTGATTCGAAAAGGAAGATTGAACAAGTATACTGGAGATGGAGGGGACAGAAATAATAGTGGAAGGAAGAATTTTGAAGATCGTAGGAGGGACCAAGACGATTAGGGGTGGAATACCCAACCTAGAGGGTCGGTTATAAATGCAATTTTTGGAGGACCACGACGCCCTCGAGGACCTGTGATAAACACGATCTTTGGAGGTCCGAATGCTGCTGGATTGTCCAAAAATTCAAGAAAGGCATATACT
This sequence comes from Apium graveolens, assembly GCF_009905375.1. Classification (NCBI taxonomy): domain Eukaryota; kingdom Viridiplantae; phylum Streptophyta; class Magnoliopsida; order Apiales; family Apiaceae; genus Apium; species Apium graveolens. The sequence goes on along the minus strand of NC_133647.1, from coordinate 50,085,703 downwards.
AGAGAGGTTATGCATATTGTTGGAGAAGCCCCGAAGAGGGCCAGGACAGAAGTAATATTGGATTTTGATGATTCTGACCTAGAGGGCGTAAAGTTTCCTCATGACGACCCGTTGGTCATAACACCAATAATAGGAAATAGCCCGGTTAAGAGGGTTCTTGTGGATAATGGTGCTTCTGTGGATATATTGCTCCACGACGCCTTTCTAAGGATGGGGTATAACGATTCCCAGTTGACACCAACCGACATGCCGATATATGGATTTGCTGGAGTAGAATGTCCTGTGGAAGGAATAATCAAACTACCAACCACCATAGGTACGGAACCAAGACAAGCAACGCAGATGTTGGATTTCGTGGTAGTAAAGGCTAGTTCAACTTATAATGCTATCATGGGGAGAACAGGGATACATGCCTTTAAGGTAGTCCCCTCTTCCTACCATTCAGTTATGAAGTTTCCCACCCGAAACGGGATTGGAGAAGAGAAAGGAGATCAAAAAATGGCTAGAAGCTGTTATGTGGCCTCTTTGAGGGCAGATGGAGTCGGGGGGCAGGTTCTTCCTATTGAAGATATGGATGTCCGATAAAATGACGAGAAGAGAGGAAAGCCAGCAGAAGACTTGGTTTCAGTTCCTTTAGACCCCAAGAATCCTGAGAAAATGACTTTCATTGGAGCCACACTAGAGGAGCCCCTTAGAGGGAAGTTGGTGAAATTTTTACAAGAAAATAGTGATGTATTTGCATGGTCAGCAGCTGATATGCCAGGCATAGACCCGGAGTTGATTATTCACAAGCTAAACGTGGATCCAAGCCGGAAGACAGTGAAACAAAAGAAAAGAAATTTTGCCCCAGAAAGACAAGAGGCTATAAAACAGGAAGTAGAGAAGCTCCTAGAGGCTGGTTTCATTGAGGAGATTCAATTTCTGGAGTGGTTAGCAAACCCTGTAATGGTGAAGAAGGCTAATGGAAAGTGGAGGATGTGTATAGACTTCACTGATCTGAATGATGCATGCCCCAAAGACTGTTTTCCGTTGCCGAGAATTGATACTTTGATTGATGCCACTGCTGGGCATGAGATGCTGAGTTTCATGGATGGATTTAGCGGATATAATCAGATTAAGATGCATAAGGATGACATTCCAAAGGTATCATTTATCACTGACTTTGGTGTTTATTGTTATCTTGTTATGGCGTTTGGTCTTAAGAATGCGGGAGCCACCTATCAAAGGTTGGTAAATAAAATTTTTAAGGATCTTATTGGTAAGACTATGGAAGTCTATGTTGATGACATGTTAGTCAAGAGTCTAGTAAAGACTGATCATATAACCCATTTGAGAGAAGCTTTTGAGATCCTGAGGTACCACAAGATGATGTTGAATCCTACGAAGTGCGCTTTCGGAGTAGGATCTGGAAAATTCTTGGGATTAATGGTCTCAAAGAGAGGAATTGAGGTTAACCCCGATAAAATAAAGGCAATCCTGGACATGGAACCACCAAAAACTGTCAAGGATGTTCAAAAGCTCACAGGAAGGGTCGCTGCGCTAAGTCGATTCATCTCCAAGTCAGGAGACAAGTGCTTGTCATTCTTCAAGTCACTAAAGAATATCAAAGACTTTGTATGGAATGAGGAAAGCTAGAAGGCATTCGAAGAGTTAAAGAAGTATATGGCTCAGGCCCCGTTGTTGGCCAAACCATCTTTGAATGAAGTTTTATTCTTATACTTGGCCGTTTCAGAGAGCGCCTTGAGCGCGGTGTTGGTTAAGGAGGAGCTAAAAGTCCAGAAACCCGTATATTATGTCAGCAAAATTCCGCATGGTGCTGAATTGAATTATTCAACTATTGAGAAATTTGCTCTAGCCTTGGTAATGGCTTCGAGAAAACTGCGTCCTTACTTTCTGGCTCATCAGATTGAGGTGCTAACGAATCAGCCACTGAGAAATATCATTCACAGTCCCAAGGCAAGTGGGAGATTGATTAAGTGGGCAATAGAGTTGGGAGAGTTCGATCTCAAGTATAAGCCACGTACGGCCATAAAAGCCCAGACACTAGCTGACTTCGTGGTGGAATGTACCATACCCAACCAAGAAGTCGGGGGGCAGGAAGATACCATACCTCAAGACAAGGGAGTCGATAATAGGGACAGAGAGAATGATGATAAGGAGAAAGAATATTCGGTTCTCTATTTTGATGGAGCATCAAAAACAAATTCCAGTGGAGCAGGGTTGGTTTTGCAAAGCCCTGATGGATTCTTAATTGAGTATGCTATGAAGCTAGACTTCCCAACCACAAACAATGAGGCAGAGTATGAAGCCCTGATTGCTGGCCTTGGTCTAGCTGGGACACTTAGAGTCAAAAACTTAAAGGTCCGTGGAGACTCGAAGCTGATTATATCCCTGGTAAAGGGAGAATTTGAGGCAAGGGATGATACGATGGCTAAGTATGTCCGCCTAGTAAGGGCTGTGATGACCCAATTTAATGAATGCCATGTTGAACACATTCCAAGGGAAGAAAATGCTAAGGCAGATGCGCTATCAAAGTTTGCTTCATCTGAGATAGAAGAAAGTTCGGGAAGTGTGTACTTCCATGTTTTGAAGACACGAAGCATAGATGTTAAGCTTGTGGCTCCCATAGGCCTGGGGACGTCATGTATTGATCCTATCAAGGCTCACATTCAAACCGGTTGGTTGTCAAGTGATGCAACTGAAGCACGGAAGTTAATTGTTCGAGCACTAAGGTACTCTTTGATAGATGGGATTCTTTACAAAAGATCTTTCGTGGTTCCCAACCTACTTGAGGTGTCTCAGGCCCGATGAGGCACGCTTGGCTCTTGAAGAAGTGCATGAAGGTATTTATGGACAACACTTGGGGGGCAGGGCCTTGGCTCATAAGATAACTCGTCTAGGCTTTTATTGGCCGGAAATGATGGCTGATGCCAAAAAATATGTGAAGAAGTGCAACCGCTGTCAGAAGCATGCACCTGTTGTTAGACAACCTCTCGAGATGCTGACATCTATCAACTCGCCTATTCCCTTTGCTATGTGGGGGATGGATATTCTAGGGCCTTCCCTATGGCCACGGCACAAAGGAAGTTCCTGATTGTAGCCATTGATTATTTTACTAAGTGGATTGAAGCCAAACCCTTGGCCAAAATCACAACTAAACAAGTTGCACAATTCCTGTGGGAAAACATTATGTGCCGATATGGAATTCCCCGTGTCCTAGTCACCGACAATGGAACGCAGTTTAACAATGAGGAATTCAAGAAGTATTATGAAGAAAATGAAATTGAATTACGGTTCACCTCCGTGGCTCACCCACAAGCCAATGGGCAAGCAGAAGTAGCAAATCGAATAATCCTGGATGGACTAAAGAAGAGGATCGAGAAGTCAAGAAATAATTGGGTGGATGAGATACTTCCCATATTGTGGGCCTATAGGACTACTTGTAGAGTCACGACAGGAGCAACTCCCTTCATGTTGGCGTATGGGGCAGAAGCAGTAGTTCCAGTGGAGATATCACATTCCTCTCCAAGGATTCAGGCTTTCAATGCTGAGGAAAATGAGGAAGGACAAAGGTTGGCTCTAGACTTAATCGATGAAGTGCGAGATGAAGCACATGCAAAGATAGTAGAGTATCAGAAGAAGGCTTCATTCTACTATAACTTAAGGGTTAAAGAAAGGTTTTTAAACAAGGTGACCTAGTCTTGAGGAAGATAGAAGCTTCTGGGGTAGGACAGAAAGGGAAACTTGCCCCAAATTGGGAAGGGCCGTACAAAGTCAAGAACGTTCAGGGTAGAGGAACCTACAAGCTGGAGACTATGGATGGTTTTGAAGTCCCGAGAACCTGGCACGCACAAAACCTGAAGGTTTACTACGTGTAAGATAGTCGAAGTACGATTCTCACTTGTCATTCTGACAAGAAGGTTTAAAAGCACCTTGAAGCTTTGTTTGCATAGGATTTTTATTTTCTAGCTATTATTGATCAGGGTCGAACCCATATTATGTAAGGTTTTGGAAAACCAGACTTGAAATTGAAGAGTTCGAAATTATTTCAACCTATGGATGTTTGAGTTGTGATAATACTTGTGTGGCCCATCAGGCCAAGTCTGAATAATCGGAAAAATAAAAGAGAGAGATGCGAATAAGGAAAGTAGCATATAAAACAACCCCGGAGGGTAATAAGTTCTAATACAAACAAAAGTCCAGACATAAGTTAAGGATAAAATTACAGAATAGAAAAACTACTCCTCTATGCGGGAGCCTTCATTCTCTTGCTCCTTATCAGCGCCTTCAGCATCCTTCGCAGGAGAAGCGGGAGGAGAAGCAGTGTTAGGATCCAAGATGCGATCATCTGGCTGAGGGGAGTTGAAGAGGGCATCTATGCTGTCCTCCGACTCAGCCTGCTCGGGACTTATAAAGTCCTTAGGGTCGACTAAGCCCGGGTGCTTCTCAGAAACCGCCTTTACGGCCGTATCCCATCCCTGAGTAAACTGTAGGGAATAAAGACCCTCATCATGAATCTCCATGAGATTTTTAAACTTGTCAGAATCCATGTAGTCATCAATGAGCTTACCTTATCGATCCTAAGTTTCACCAGCTCGGAATGAGCCTTAGCCAGCTCCTCTTTCTTCGTGTCCAGCTTCTTCTCCAGGACCTTGGCTCTCTCCTCCCATTTCTTCATCTCCTTCTCAAACCCATCTGAGTTACCCTTCCAGGACCTAGCCTGGTGGAGGGCCGCCTGGAAGTAGGTATTACTCTGCAAAGAAATATGTATGAGTTAGCACAAGTTCGTTGAAATACGAGAAAGTTGGGATTCAAAGAAAAAGAGAAAAAAGAAAGTTACCGCAGCTTGGGCTTGAGAACCCAGAAGCTCAATAGTCTCGATATCACTCCCCGTAATAATGTCAGTAAAGTCATGGGGAGTGATGGAATGGTACGACCAATCCTTAGCATGTTTGGTGGATCCAACCACCGTAACGCTCCTCCTGAAGCCCCAGTTAGGCCTGAAGGAATGTGCCTTAAGTGGAGGATCCACATCGTCCCCCAACTCGACCACCGGGATGTGGGGCTTAAGAAAAGAAGGACCGTCAGGTTTGCTCCTGGGGTCCTTATTTAGCTTGGCCCTCTTATGGCGACCTGACTCCCCTTCCTTGGGCCTGTTGACATTATTGATGGCCTCGCAAGCTGAAAAAGAAAGATAGAAAGAATATTAAATTGCAAGAGAGATAAAACGTTATAATTAAAGGGAAGGAAAAATGGTTATCCAGTTATAAATTTACCCTTATCACTGGCTTGAGAGAGACCGACTTTCTTCAAGGAAAACTCCTCTAAGAGGGTCCAGGTGTCTGTTTTCCCATCATCTGAAATTAAGGCTTGGGAGGCCACCTCCTCCTCATCAGATAATCTGATGCTACCTGGACTCCCATCTGACACTTTGCAAAAGGGCCTACGAAAGAGTGTGGCCCAATCACCCCCAGCCCAGGTCAGCCTCACAAACTCGTCCCTCCATTTGGGGTTGTTCTCAACTATGGAATTACAATCAAAGATATGAGGGATTTTGGGCCGTTGACGAATTAAAACCCAACCTGGTTGACTCATGGCGCTATTATAGAATTGGAAAACTTTCCTGAAGACAGCTACGGAAAGAGGAAAATTGTTTCTAAGACAAAGGACCATAAAACAGATAATGTTCCTCCAAGCATTAGGAGGGAGTTGACAAGGGTTAATTTGTACATCGGCAAGCAAGCGAAGAATAAATTCATGGAATGGGAACCTAAGACCCGCGGTCAGGGCTCCTCGATAGATAAACAAAGTATCCCCCTCCCAATTACAAGTCCTATCCCCAGGGGCGGCTGGAGTGATCCTAAGGTGGGGTGGAAGTCTGTACAGGGTGTTCATGGACTCTATCCTACCATCTAACTCATGAAAGGTGTTACCATGGTTATACGAATCTAACTCAGATAGAGAGGGATATTCGTCACCTCTCGAGTTAATCATATCAAGTAGGGAAGTATATGGAGATTGAATTTGAATGTTTGTACCTCTCTTAGAGACATTCATCTTCTGCAAATGAGCCAAGTCACGATCCGCCATTGTTATGCTTCGATTGAAGGCTTGAAACCCAGAAAAACCTGAGAAAGGTGGAGCTGCGGTGGCTGAGGACGCCGAAAATCGCCTTCTCAAAGGGAGAACTCTAGAGAGATTTATGAGAGAAAATGAGAAATGTGAAGTGAAGTGAGGATTCTCACTTCACACTACACTTATGTAGGAGAAAAGCTCGGAATACGAGGCGTTTCTAGGCCCATTTAGCCAGGCCCAACCTAAAAGCCCATCTACCAGAAATATCAGGAATAATCTAGAAGCTACTGTGGAAAATGAAGGGTCGAAAATCGACCAGAATTTTAAAATGGTTCGATCAGAGTCCTAATAGACAAAGAAAAAATCCTAATCGATACTTCAATCGATCAAGAGGGAAGAAACCTATTAAGTTCGATCAGAGTTCTGATCGACGCCAAACAGGATCCTGATCGATACTTTATTCGAACAGAAGGAAAGAAATCCCCTAAGTTCGATCAGAGTCCTGATCGATGCCAAACAAGATCCTGATCGATACTTTATTCGTACAGAAGGAAAGAAATCGCCTAAGTTCGATCAGAGTCCTGATCGACCCCAAAAAGGATCCTGATCGATATCTCATTCGAGCAAGAAGGAAGAAAAACACTAAGATCGATCAGAGTCCTGATCGACACAGAAGAGAATCTAGATCGATATTTCATTCGATCAGAACGGTAGAAAGCCACCTAGTTCGATCAGAATCCTGATCGAAATCGATCAGGAATTCTGGTCGATTAAGCCCATGTTTCAGTCGACTAGAGTGTCACTTTGAAAGCCAGTTCGATCAGAGTCCTGATCGAAATCGATCAGGAATCCTGATCGATTCCGCATAGATCCTGATCGAAGATCACATCGACTAGAATGTTAGTTCCTGAGCTAGTTCGATCAGGATCCTGATCGAAATCGGTCAGGAATCCTGATCGATTTTTTATACATCCTGATCGATTTTAAGGCAGAAAATTAGGGAAAAATCCAGAAATTAAGGATAAATCCCAGAAATTAAGGATAAATCCCAGAAAATTAGGGAAAAATCCATAAATTAAGGATAAATCCCAGAAAATTAGGGAAAAATCCAGAAATTAAGGATAAATCCCAGAAAATCAGGGAAAAACCCAGAAATTAAGGGAAAATCCAGAAAATTAGGGAAAAATTCCTGGAAATTAAGATAATTCCTGAATTAAAGGAAAAGTCTTTGTAAATGTGTAGGTCGCTCCACACTTTACGCAAAAATGAAACCCTGTAAGGGAATGAATAGACTTAACTTCTGCGAAACCTAATCAATGTTTCCCAAAAGTTGGGGGGCAAATGATAGGGATAAATAAATCCTGATTGTATAATTAAATATTGCAAGGTGTAGGGCTGCTAGGCCCAATAAGAAGATGTATGACATTCAGACCAAGAAGGTCAATACATTGATCAGGCCTGATGGACCAGATCAGGCATGATGGAACCAAGAAGGCCGAAAAGCCCTGATTATTTATTAATTTCGTAATTAATAAATAAAGGAGGAAAACAGCTATTAAGATAAGTCCTAGTGGGGATATAAATCCTTGTAGATTTGCCTCAAGGGGACCTAAAAGGATAAGGAATCAGTTTCCTACTATCTAGGACTCCAAAGTCCATTCTAATTATGAGACTTGCCCACCAAGTCTCCTATACCAAGTCCAATTCAAGGACTCTCAACATCTATATAAGGGTTCTCGCCCCACAAATCAGAATGATGTTTTTCGGCTTGATTCTCTAATTCACAGAGATACGTAGGCATCTCGTAAAGGCAAAATTAAGCTACGAAACACGAGAGCAGCCATTAAAGGCCTTGAGCTCCCGAATCTTAGTAATAAATACAGAAAATAATAACCTTAGTTTTTTATCCATAACAGAAAGGAAGCTACTTGGAAGGTCCATTGCTTTCTTCAAAGATCCCAGAGACACGATGTCAAAGAAAAGAATTGCTAAGATCTACATGAATGGTAAATTAATCTGTGTAGTGGCTGGACATCCACAGTTTGCAAAGGCTAAGAAAGAAGATAAGGTTAGGCTCAAACAACAACAAAAGCAAGCTTCCTTAGAAGTCAAGAATCTAGCTAAAAAGCCTGCAATCACATAAGCTATTATTCCTACTGAGATAACTGAGAATCTGGTTGGAGAAAAGCAAAAAAAATCAAAGCAGACAAAAAGGAAGTTTAAATACAAACTCCATGCAAAGAGGAAGCTAACTTTCAGTGAAGACAAGGAAGAATGCATGTCAACCAATCTACAACTTCAAGTCAAACAGTCTTACCTACATTGAAGGATGATGAATTCAAGGTTAATCCTAACATTACTTTCCATGGTGAATCAGTAATTCCAAAGGATGAACCCATAGATTGGATAGCCTGTCTCTTCCTGATCTAAACATTCCAATCTTTGCCAAACCAAGAAAGACAAAGAAAAGAGTAGTCAAAACAGCCAAGCCTGTCAAACTTCAATCCAAGACAGTGGCCAAACCCAAACCTATTGTCAATAAGGGAGATCAACTCTACATTTATGACATCAAATAATTCTCAGGCATAAATCTGTATCTGGAAGAGATAGATGAAGTAAGAGCCATTGATATTTACAAACATCTTCCGGAAAGATTAGTCTTCAGGTACAAGAGTGAAAGAGAGATGACATGGCCACTTCACAGAATTCTCAATGAAGGTTATTCAACTTTGGTGAATGTCTTCTCCTCAATCAAGAAAAACTTTACATTTAATATAGTTGCCTAGAAAATGGTACTAAACAAGATTGAGGAGATAAGGAATAGCTGGAGAGGACCAAATGCACTCCCAAGAGTATTGACAATTCCTTTTACTATAGATATGGTGCATTTAATGCCATACTGGATAATGGTGTTCAAGGATGAGAAATGAATCAGAAGATTCTTCAGACTGGAAGATCAGCTAAAAATCTCTAGCAATGAAACTCTCAAGGAGATGCAAGAAAAGCTAGATCAGTCAAAGAAAGATAAATTTAAATTCTACATGCAACTCCAACACCAGATTGAGAAAAAATAATGTGAAGCTGGGAAAAAAGTCAAGGCAATTAAGGAAATGATCTAAATATGCTCAGTCTAAAGAGCACCTTGAAAATGATCTTTAAGACACTCTACAAATCTTTCTATGTGAGGATTTTCAATAAGTTACAGCACTTGTTAATTCTATCTACCAGAAATCTGTCTATATTCATAGGGTGTCATAGGATGTTTTGTTATCATCAAGTTTCTCTTAATTTATGGCTACAATTCCAGTAGACATAAATTGGGGGAGATTTTTAGAAATATGTTGTGCACTTGATGATATGTTGAACAAAACACTTAGTAGATTTAATTCAGTGATATTGTAGCTTTCAACGGATGATCAATTCAACATCTGTTGAAAGAGTAGCTTATATAATAATGAGTTTAGTAGCATATTCCTGCATATAATAATGCTTTAGTGATCTAGATGTTGCAGAATGTTTTTATCATGTTGACTACAAGATTGATATGCAAGATAGGTTGGTTAAATGTAAATATTAGATGCCTTATAATCTTTTATAAATGAAATGGAGTCAACTACCAAGAAAATAGTTTCAACGGATGATTCACAAAGTTTCAACGGATGATCAACTGAAGTCTCAATGGATGTTCAATCACATCCTCAGCGGATCAACAAATTCAAAAGAGCAGTTGATAGTGACTTGACATTCACATGCGTTGGTTGTATGCAAATGGAAGGTGGAGTCTAATTCAGGTTTTAGAGAACAAAGAAGCATTTCCATTTTCATGCTAAACTGAAGATATTCAAAGATGTTAAATGGAGAAATGAAGAAGCATGAAAATTAGACTAGAGATATTTTGTCTTATTTGTTTGTCTTTTTATCATGTATCTTGGTGATATATAAACCAAGAGTAGCAAGTTGAAAAACAACCAAGTTAGTAAGCAATTACCAGAGAAATAGATAAAGCTACATCTGTAAAGAATTTATCTGTTCTTTGTAAGTTCAACTTGTAAGCAACTGTGTGCAAACATTACATCACAGAGTTCTCATATCAATATATATCTCTGGTGGAAAAGATCAATCCACCAGAAAGTTTTTAAATACTTGTATTTGATTACTTTGTGCTTTGATTTCAATACTACTTTCATTCCGCACCATTTCTAAATCGAACACAGTTATATATTTATAGAAGAACTGTTCTTAAAATTGAAAAGAAGCCAGAATTACATTCAACCCCCCGTTCTATAATTCTTTTCTAGATTGTTCGGGAATAACACATATGCCCTTAGAGTTCTGAGATTTGAAAGAGATACTTGAAGGCATCTATCCATACCACCATCATTGATGTTGACAACAATCCTCTTCTGTAAGAAGTCTTCAACATTTACAATTATTTCCCTGATAGAGTTGATAGTCTTGGCCAATGCTCTTTTCTATGTGATGAAGATTTTGAAGATACATCATCAGGACTGCAAGAAGTTCACTGAATTCTTGATCTTGATTGGGTCCTTCTACAGCCTTGATGAGTCTTTCTTTTCCTACATCTTGAAATTGTTAATTTTATGAAGAACTTTGATCAAGTTGAACTGATGTGATAGGCTCTTTAAATTTAGATTTACTAGCATCCTTGAACTGTTGAATCCTAGCTTCACTCTCCCCTTAGTCTTGGTGACATGCATGAGTAGGGGAGTTGGTAATTCTGGCCTTACATCTTCAGGTAGTGAGGGAAAGGGTATGCTGAGCTTCCCCATGATGGCTCCCAAAGAAATAGAGTTTTGCATTTGGAGATGCTTGTGAGAGTCCACCAGGGTTTGTATATTTGTATGTTGACTTTGCACCAAGGATGCAAGAGCTTGTACTTGTGCACTCAGTGAGTCAATGGAGGATTGAAGGTGTAACGCCCCCAAATCCGGGGTCAGGGGATTTGGTCGTCACTATAAAACTTCAATCCAAATTAACCTATTTAATTAATAAACAAATGCCAGCGGAAGATAATTATCATAAATGACCCCAAACTACTCCAAGATCTTTTAAGGTTACAGTTCTAGAAACAAGATATCCAAATTCCACAAATAAATTTTTCACTTTCTTTTAAAACTCTTTTCAATAAATTCCAACTCAAAACTAAACCCACTAGTATAACTTCGAAATGAAGTATACTAGGCCCAAATAAAATATACAACTATATATAATATAAACAACTTTATACAATAAAACTTACACTAGTCCGCAAACCCTGGACCAACCACCTTCCAAGAGCTTCTTCTTTGCTTCCTCGAATTTCGCAGCTAAGTAGCGCAAGCTAATCCTCACTGGAGGTTAAATTTAAAAACAGGCAAGTATGAGCGGAAGAAATGATCAGCAAGATCATTATAGCATATATAGGGTCTTTTGATATAAAACCGATATCTGCATTAGAGCAGAACATTTAAAATCATAATTGCTGAATTATAAACTCTTTTTGATATTTTCAAGCGAAAGGCTTCAGCAATACTTTGAATCTTGACGAGAATAAAACTCGTAAAACAGTGTTTACGGAAATATCGTAAACCACAATAACATGAGACAATGATTATGGATTGAATCATAAACTTTATTCAAAACTCAACTCTGGAAATTAATACTTATTTTGCTGTCATATCAAATTAGATATCAATACGAACTTTGATGCTCACAACATTCCATACTGAAGTTAACATCAATCATCTATACTAATACCACCTTTGATATTTAACAACAACGTAAGTATCAGCATAAATCAGAATCTGAATCAAAACCGCAATTCACTTTTAATCCAAAATAGAATCAGTACTTTTAATCCAAAACAGAATCAGTTGATAAATCATTCCTTATAAGATTATCAAAAGCAATATAATAATATCGATTGGAACCAAATTATGCACTATGTTGTTCCTGATGATCAGTCAAGAAACAACACCGGTATCCCGCAGCCATACCGTTAATATAGGTACTACCCGTATCCCGAAGACATACGGTACCTATAGGGCGTCAGAAAAAGGCATAACTAGCCTTGTAAGATATTACACTTCTGTATTGCACTTCCGTATAATAGCTCACGCTGGACCGGTGCCTCGGCCTCTTACGCTACCAGTAACCATCAAATCTCAAAACCTTTTATTGAAAAGGGGTCATAATACTCGACACCCGAAATAATTTTATTCCCCCATTAACTTGGGTAGGAATATTCACAACCAAATCACTTTTCTCAAAATCCAAAACATTTATAAATCCAGTAATTGGATAAGTAAAATCACTTGACTATTCTGAATATAGAATAGCAGATGAGTATTTGCATAAACATAATTATTTAATTCAGCGATATGTAAAACATTTATCTATTCCGAATAGAGAATAGGGAAAACAATACTTGCATAATATGATTCAAAATAAACGTCACTTGAATGATAAGTGAAGTCAGGGGTACTTGCCTTTGGGTTTTTAGCAGTTAGTCACACTCGCAAACACGCATCTATTCTGACATTCTGTCTCAAAGCATCACCGTCTTTCTTTTCAACACTTTACTGATATGCTGGTCCTGCGATTGCTAGAAGCCAGATATCCAATGTCATTCCATCTCATTCTTTATCCAACGTCTTGTCCTGATCAACTCGAGAGATCCGCATCTATAATTAAAAGATATAGCTTTAATTGTCTAAACGATAATCACTCGACGAATTACGTGTCAAATCCTATCGTCTACCCGTACGATAGCCCACACACAAGGAAAACAGTCAAACACAAGACTTATGACCCACATATACACGTAATTCACATAGCATATAACTACATAACTCACGTATCACATAATTCATATCACATATGACTCGGTTCGTCAAAACATTCGACTTGGTATGTTTAAAACTGAAATCAGGTCAAAAATATGATTTATCGATGAATTAACGATTCAGAATCATTCGTAAAACAAGAGACCTTTCGAAACAAAAGGATCTGGGTCTCGAAAGTATTTTTAATGAAAGCAGAATATTTTTCTGAGTCTGTACGCGTTCGTTTCGTATTAAACGGACGAACGGTTGATTTATTATGGATTTTTGAACATTTTTCGGAATAAAAACAATCTCCGAATCATTTAATAATAAAATAATATGGCTCGAACACCCGAAAATAATTTTTATAAGAACTATCGAGCCTGGAAAAAAATTTAAAATAATATTTTAAAGCTCGAAACTATTTTTCAGAATTTTTAAATCAAAAATAAATAATTAAATCTAATTAAATAATCAATTAAAATTAATTAATAACTAATTGAATTAATTAATTAATTAATATTTAAATTAATTGAATAATTAAATAATTAATTATCAACTAAAATTAATTAATTAAATAATTTGGATTTATTTTTAAATTAAAAAATAAATTTTCAGAATTAAAATAATGATTTTTAAAATAAAAATGAATTTTCAGAAATTATAAATAGGATTTTGAATTATTTTTAAAACTAAAATGCAGAAACAGGTTCTAAAATAAAATTTTGGGGAACTGAAGATCAAACCCGGGTCAGGATTAAACCCAACCGGGTCTTAAAGAACTCCCCGGGTCGGGCTTGAACGCCGCCCGAATTCTGGGAACGAACCCAGTTTCCGGCGGGTTCGCCGGACTCCGGCGAGTCGGATTACAGCCAAAAACGATTTCGTTTTTCATGGTTTCAAGTCCCAAATCATTCAACATCAACTCAGAGTTTCAGAAACATTAACCACAATAACTGACAACAACCATATCGAAGAATCCGGCTTCGACTCCATTAAAACCGGCGACACAGTCGGAAAATTACAATACGGGTATTTGACAACCAAATTCAACAAACAATATCTCAAAACAATGCTGAGAATCATACAAACACATTCCTATATTCAAAATCAACAGCAAATACACGAATCAGAAAGCCCTAATTTTCGAATAAAACCCTAAAATTACGAATTTCCAAATCACTAGTCGTTTGAATGATTTGAGGGCATAAACAGAAAGAACATGAAAATCTGAACATTTTGGTTACTCATACTTCAAATTCTGAAGTCTGCATCACCCTCAAATTTGGGTTTGATTCTCAGAACTTTTCAAGAACACCAAGAACACATATTCAAAGAATTTTCAGAAAATTAAACCTCAATTTCTATATGATACTGAATCCTATTTTTGAAGTATAATATACCAAATCGACCAGAAAAACATGCTCTACAACATGGAAGCATCAAATCACATCAACGACATCAAGAACAAAAATTCATAATTTAATTATCAAATAATTCGAATATAAATAATTAAATAAGAAAATTACCATGATTTCTGGGCAGAAACTGATGATTGATTCAGAAAGAGGATTCCGAGAGCTTAGTTTTGATATGCTGCACGCCCGAATCGGAGTTCGATAACGCCTTCGTTCGTGTGTTTAATTCTCGGGAACGTATCGGTTTTCTCGGGTTTTTCTCTGTATTTACGGTGTTTTAACTGGTTACAAATGAATAAACGGAATAAACGAAATAAGAAATAGGCTATTTATATTTATGGAATATTGGATCGTTCTGGATCATTTTGGATCGTTAAATTAGTTACTTAGCCGCTAAGTAACTATAAAAATGATACAATTCAATACCAGAATTGGATAATTATCAAAACCGAGCTTTTTATAACACACTATATACGAGAATAACGTAAAAATATCCCGTCTCTCGAGAATACGGGTTTTTGTCGATTACCGAAATGATTATCGTATCGAAAATATTGCGCAGGGCTGCGCACAGGTCAAACCATAATCCGGATCGAAAAAGTTAAAACACGGAAAATATCCGGAATTACCAGATTAGGTTAGGAAGGAGTTTTCGGAAGAGTTTCGGGTTGTAAAAATGCAGAAACAGTTGAAGTCGGACGATTCCCGGCTTTATAAAATAATTTTGGTAATTATTCAGAAAATAATTAATAATTCATAAATCATTATAAAATCATCTAACAGTCCAAAAATTACCAGAAAAATATCACAATTATCTATATTTTATTCTGGACATATAATAATTCAAATATTCAAATAATATCACATATAAACATCCAAACATTAATTCCACTTATCAGATAATTTACTAAAATTCACCTAAAATCACATAAATAATTCCAATTAATAATAATAATAATATTTGAAAATATGGGATATTACAATCTACCCCCCTTATAAAGATTCCTTCCTCGGAATCAGCAGAAGAAGGCACTAAGGGTTTTCTAACCAACTTTCCGTCACACCGCCTTACTTTGACTTGACCAGGATACTCAACTTAACTTGATTGGCATACCTTCGAATATTTGGAATGATAAAATAATGAAATTTTAAAATGAAAAGAATTTGATACCATAACTGGTGTTTCACCATTGTGGGTACCAAATTCTGAATTTATGAGAAAGTGTTGTTGAAATGAAAGAATAACTGAGAGATCAATATGATCAAATGAACTTGGTATTGCGTGTCCAAATTAAGACACTACTAAAGGTTATTAACCTTCATGTATTCACAATACACACAAGTGATGGCGTCCCATCCAACTCCTATCACACAGACAAGTATACCTTGTGTCCCTTATAGTTAAGGTTGTTCATCTCAGTCAGAATAAAAGAATATCAAAGGAATTCAAAATCAAATGAATAAAACTGAAAAGATTTCAAAGATGATATTTCTGAAGGAAATGAAATCCAGAGAACAAAATTCTGACACCAAATGAGCAACTGATGTCACATCACCAAGAAACTTTCCACCAAATAAGAAAAGTGGAATTTATTATCATAACTTGACAGAGCTATCAAAACCTGAAAAATAGGCTTCACGACAGCCTCTGGCACATTTAAAACACATATATGATTGAAAATGAGTGTTAGGGAATATATCCTCTAACAGATACCTCTTTTGAGAGAGGCCAAAAGAAATTATAGAAAGACAAGGTATTGCCAAAGTCTTAATATTTATCTTCAATTTGAACTCTTCAGTTGACTCGCCCTCTGATTCTAGACGCTCCTTAACGTTCCAAAGATATCGATAATCTCCATCGTTGTCGAATCGTAGTAGCCTCGAAAGATTCCACCATATAAGTTTGCAGTTTCCCGGAGTTCCATCCAGCTCAACACAACCATCTCGAACGAATGCGCCTATCTTAACTTACTCGTTGGTACTATATCCGATAGTCCAACAGGAACTCGATATGAGCTCAAACGTCCTCACATAGCTATACACACTCCTACACACTCTCATTTCTAGTTTACTATAACCTCAGCTCTGATACCAACCTGTAACGCCCCCAAATCCGGGGTCAGGGGATTTGGTCGTCACTATAAAACTTCAATCCAAATTAACCTATTTAATTAATAAACAAATGCCAGCGGAAGATAATTATCATAAATGACCCCAAACTACTCCAAGATCTTTTAAGGTTACAGTTCTAGAAACAAGATATCCAAATTCCACAAATAAATTTTTCACTTTCTTTTAAAACTCTTTTCAATAAATTCCAACTCAAAACTAAACCCACTAGTATAACTTCGAAATGAAGTATACTAGGCCCAAATAAAATATACAACTATATATAATATAAACAACTTTATACAATAAAACTTACACTAATCCGCAAACCCTGGACCAACCACCTTCCAAGAGCTTCTTCTTTGCTTCCTCGAATTTCGCAGCTAAGTAGCGCAAGCTAATCCTCACTGGAGGTTAAATTTAAAAACAGGCAAGTATGAGCGGAAGAAATGATCAGCAAGATCATTATAGCATATATAGGGTCTTTTGATATAAAACCGATATCTGCATTAGAGCAGAACATTTAAAATCATAATTGCTGAATTATAAACTCTTTTTGATATTTTCAAGCGAAAGGCTTCAGCAATACTTTGAATCTTGACGAGAATAAAACTCGTAAAACAGTGTTTACGGAAATATCGTAAACCACAATAACATGAGACAATGATTATGGATTGAATCATAAACTTTATTCAAAACTCAACTCTGGAAATTAATACTTATTTTGCTGTCATATCAAATTAGATATCAATACGAACTTTGATGCTCACAACATTCCATACTGAAGTTAACATCAATCATCTATACTAATACCACCTTTGATATTTAACAACAACGTAAGTATCAGCATAAATCAGAATCTGAATCAAAACCGCAATTCACTTTTAATCCAAAATAGAATCAGTACTTTTAATCCAAAACAGAATCAGTTGATAAATCATTCCTTATAAGATTATCAAAAGCAATATAATAATATCGATTGGAACCAAATTATGCACTATGTTGTTCCTGATGATCAGTCAAGAAACAACACCGGTATCCCGTAGTCATACCGTTAATATAGGTACTACCCGTATCCCGAAGACATACGGTACCTATAGGGCGCCAGAAAAAGGCATAACTAGCCTTGTAAGATATTACACTTCTGTATTGCACTTCCGTATAATAGCTCACGCTGGACCGGTACCTCGGCCTCTTACGCTACCAGTAACCATCAAATCTCAAAACCTTTTATTGAAAAGGGGTCATAATACTCGACACCCGAAATAATTTTATTCCCCCATTAACTTGGGTAGGAATATTCACAACCAAATCACTTTTCTCAAAATCCAAAACATTTATAAATCTAGTAATTGGATAAGTAAAATCACTTGACTATTCTGAATATAGAATAGCAGATGAGTATTTGCATAAACATAATTATTTAATTCAGCGATATGTAAAACATTTATCTATTCCGAACAGAGAATAGGGAAAATAATACTTGCATAATATGATTCAAAATAAACGTCACTTGAATGATAAGTGAAGTCAGGGGTACTTGCCTTTGGGTTTTTAGCAGTTAGTCACACTCGCAAACACGTATCTATTCTGACATTCTGTCTCAAAGCATCACCGTCTTTCTTTTCAACACTTTACCGATATGCTGGTCCTGCGATTGCTAGAAGCCAGATATCCAATGTCATTCCATCTCATTCTTTATCCAACGTCTTGTCCTGATCAACTCGAGAGATCCGCATCTATAATTAAAAGATATAGCTTTAATTGTCTAAACGATAATCACTCGACGAATTACGCGTCAAATCCTATCGTCTACCCATACGATAGCCCACACACAAGGAAAACAGTCAAACACAAGACTTATGACCCACATATACACGTAATTCACATAGCATATAACTACATAACTCACGTATCACATAATTCATATCACATATGACTCGGTTCGTCAAAACATTCGACTTGGTATGTTTAAAACTGAAATCAGGTCAAAAATATGATTTATCGATGAATTAACGATTGAGAATCATTCGTAAAACAAGCGACCTTTCGAAACAAAAGGATTTGGGTCTCGAAAGTATTTTTAATGAAAGCAGAATATTTTTCTGAGTCTGTACGCGTTCGTTTCGTATTAAACGGACGAACGGTTGATTTATTATGGATTTTTGAACATTTTTCGGAATAAAAACAATCTCCGAATCATTTAATAATAAAATAATATGGCTCGAACACCCGAAAATAATTTTTATAAGAATTATCGAGCCTGGAAAATAATTTAAAGTAATATTTTAAAGCTCGAAACTATTTTTCAGAATTTTTAAATCAAAAATAAATAATTAAATCTAATTAAATAATCAATTAAAATTAATTAATAACTAATTAAATTAATTAATTAATTAATATTTAAATTAATTGAATAATTAAATAATTAATTATCAACTAAAATTAATTAATTAAATAATTTGGATTTATTTTTAAATTAAAAAATAAATTTTCAGAATTAAAATAATGATTTTTAAAATAAAAATGAATTTTCAGAAATTATAAATAGGATTTTGAATTATTTTTAAAACTAAAATGCAGAAACAGGTTCTAAAATAAAATTTTGGGGAACTGAAGATCAAACCCGGGTCAGGATTAAACCCAACCGGGTCTTAAAGAACTCCCCGGGTCGGGCTTGAACGCCGCCCGAATTCTGGGAACGAACCCAGTTTCCGGCGGGTTCGCCGGACTCCGGCGAGTCGGATTACAGCCAAAAACGATTTCGTTTTTCATGGTTTCAAGTCCCAAATCATTCAACATCAACTCAGAGTTTCAGAAACATTAACCACAATAACTGACAACAACCATATCGAAGAATCCGGCTTCGACTCCATTAAAACCGGCGACACAGTCGGAAAATTACAATACGGGTATTTGACAACCAAATTCAACAAACAATATCTCAAAACAATGCTGAGAATCATACAAACACATTCCTATATTCAAAATCAACAGCAAATACACGAATCAGAAAGCCCTAATTTTCGAATAAAACCCTAAAATTACGAATTTCCAAATCACTAGTCGTTTGAATGATTTGAGGGCATAAACAGAAAGAACATGAAAATCTGAACATTTTGGTTACTCATACTTCAAATTCTGAAGTCTGCATCACCCTCAAATTTGGGTTTGATTCTCAGAACTTTTCAAGAACACCAAGAACACATATTCAAAGAATTTTCAGAAAATTAAACCTCAATTTCTATATGATACTGAATCCTATTTTTGAAGTATAATATACCAAATCGACCAGAAAAACATGCTCTACAACATGGAAGCATCAAATCACATCAACGACATCAAGAACAAAAATTCGTAATTTAATTATCAAATAATTCGAATATAAATAATTAAATAAGAAAATTACCATGATTTCTGGGCAGAAACTGATGATTGATTCAGAAAGAGGATTCCGAGAGCTTCGTTTTGATATGCTGCACGCCCGAATCGGAGTTCGATAACGCCTTCGTTCGTGTGTTTGATTCTCGGGAACGTATCGGTTTTCTCGGGTTTTTCTCTGTATTTACGGTGTTTTAACTGGTTACAAATGAATAAACGGAATAAACGAAATAAGAAATAGGCTATTTATATTTATGGAATATTGGATCGTTCTGGATCATTTTGGATCGTTAAATTAGTTACTTAGCCGCTAAGTAACTATAAAAACAATACAATTCAATACCAGAATTGGATAATTATCAAAACCGAGCTTTTTATAACACACTATATACGAGAATAACGTAAAAATATCCCGTCTCTCGAGAATACGGGTTTTTGTCGATTACCGAAATGATTATCGTATCGAAAATATTGCGCCGGGCTGCGCACAGGTCAAACCATAATCCGGATCGAAAAAGTTAAAACACGGAAAATGTCCGGAATTACCAGATTAGGTTAGAAAGGAGTTTTCGGAAGAGTTTCGGGTTGTAAAAATGCAAAAACAGTTGAAGTCGGACGATTCCCGGCTTTATAAAATAATTTTGGTAATTATTCAGAAAATAATTAATAATTCATAAATCATTATAAAATCATCTAACAGTCCAAATATTACCAGAAAAATATCACAATTATCTATATTTTATTCTGGACATATAATAATTCAAATATTCAAATAATATCACATCTAAACATCCAAACATTAATTCCACTTATCAGATAATTTACTAAAATTCACCTAAAATCACATAAATAATTCCAATTAATAATAATAATAATATTTGAAAATATGGGATATTACAGAAGGGAAGATACCTGGTGTTGCAGTTCTTGAACTTGCAGCGTGGATGAGGATTGAGATGTAGAGGAAGTAGAAACCCCAAAAGTATCTTGTACAACCTTTTTAATTTCATCCATGAGCAAGGCTGAAGGAGTGTATTTGCTAGAGTACATTTGATCCAGCTTCAGTCTTGTATTATTAGAATTAATGATTGATGTTGAACTTGTGCATTCAGGGCCATAAATGAGGTCTTGAGATTCTTGACACTTATCTCCACTCCACTCAGATCATACCTTGAAATCTGATTAGAAAAATTGAAGAATTTGGTTTTGATCTCAGTTTGAGAAGGGATGATTTGATCCATCTTTTACCTCACTATCTTCATTATTTTGTCTTGATGTCCATTCAATATGATTTGAAGTGCCTTTCCATAGTTGTGTAAGGCCTTGATTTGTGCTTTATATATATTATTGATGGCATCATTGATAAATGGATTTTATATCTACTTGGAACGCTTTATTTTAGGTTTAAGTTGGAGTTTTGGACTCAAGTTATTGGTATTTTTTATGTGTTTTTGTGTTTGTGCATTTCAGGCATCAGTTAAAAGAAGAAAAAAGCTTTTTAAAGAAATATGCTAAAAAAAGATCATCATTAGAAGCCTAGGGCATTCTAAAGTTGTAGCGAATCTCGTTAGCTTCACGTGGGCAGTTGAATCTCCTAATTCTGACGAGCAAAACACAAGATACGACCAAAAGAAGAATTGTCAGAATTTTTCCAGAATGTTAGCGCGATCGCGCCAGAACCAGCGCGCCCGCACCGCTGAAAACACTATTTCAGCGCGCCCCAACCCGCGCCCGAAAGCAGCGCGCCCGCGCCCGGTTTCTGCACCAGAATCCTGAATTTAGTCGAAATTGAAGATTTTGAGAGTCCTTGTCATCCTGGAGCCTATATATACCCATAAAAAGATGTTTTTAACAACAAGGAGACCTGGGAGAGCAATAAGAAGACCTAGAGAGCACAAGAAGGCTACGAAGAAGAAGACTTTTATTTCATTTAATATAGTTGATACTTGGATGCTTTTTTCGATTTATCTTTGAACCCTAGTACTCTTATATTGTTTATTATCATGCTTTCATTGGACACCTGGTGACGATGAGTTCGGTTATAAACTAATCATTATCGCAGGGTTCTAACGAATTTACTTATGGATTTCTATAATTAATTTGTTCCAATATCTTGGTGTGTGGTGATTGATTGAAATCCTAGTATTGGTTGTGCTTACTCCACTTATGTGTGTAGCTAACATATAAGATAGCGTGTTAATTTCTGTTGAAGGGAAAGTGAATATAGAGGTTTAGAACTTGTCATGCTAGCATATGTTCATGTATTTATTATGCATGATTCATAGGTAATTTTAACCATCTTACTTGCCCTATGTAATCACGATAAATAACTTGCACATTAAACCTTTATATTGTCAAATTCTATAGACATATAGGGTCTCAATATATTTGGTGTTTATTCAACTTCTATCTCTTTTGTGGATGCTTGGTAGTAGGGTATTCGTACAACGAAAGTTGGTGTTTACTAGTTTCGTGTTATTTGATTAGTGTCATCACCACTGCATGCTAAGGTTAAGAACAATGACTTTGAATGAAGTAGTAATGAAGTTAGAATCACATGTTTGTCTCATATAAGTAATTCAACCTCAATTCTCCTAGTTAATGCTATTTAGTATAATCTCTTAATTTAATCAAAATCCAATTTGTTAATTGTCTTAGCATTGAATGATAGCCATACCATTGTTGCATAAGTGCATAAATTGAACTTAACCTAAACCAGTCTCTCTGGGAACGAATTTGATTTATATCTTATACTACTTGCGAACGCGTATACTTGCGTGAATTTTAGCGCGTGTTTTTTCCCTAACAAGTTTATGGCGCCGCTGCCGGGGACTCAGTGTTAATTTTTAGTTTATGTGTTTGTCATCAGTGGTTGCTAAAGTTCATTGACTCAGATTCTTTTACTTTCACGGTTTACTTGTTTGTGTTTCAGGTACTCATTATAATGGAAGATCCAACAGCACGAACGAAATCCTTGATGGATTTTTCTCAACCCAAGATCAATGACATTCAATCTAGAATTGTCAGGCCAACTATCACAGCTAATACCTTCGAGATCAAGCCTGACATAATTCAGATGGTGCAGAACTCAGTTCAGTTTGGGGGTGCTCCAATGGAAGATCCCAAAACGCACATTAGGGATTTCAAAGAGATTTGCGACACCTTCAGGTTCAATGGTGTGTCTGAGTATCAGTTTCACTCTCTACCAGCTGGTTCGATTGCTACTTGGGAAGATCTTGCTCAAAAGTTTCTCACTAAATTTTTCCCTATGGCGAAGACAGCTGCAATAAGGAATGCTCTTACTCAATTTGCACAGCAAACGGGAGAATCTTTATGTGAAACTTGGGAGTGCTACAAGGAGATGCTTAGGAAGTGTCCTCATCATGGAATGCCTGATTGGATGATCATAAATTGCGTCTATAATGGGTTGGGAGCACAGTCAAGACCCATACTCGATGCAGCATTATGTGGAGCATTATGGGCAAAGAGCTATGAGGAAGCTTATGATCTAATTGAACTGATGGCTGCTAATGAATATCAATATCCAGCCCAGAGATTGCCACAGGGCAAGGTATCGGGAGTTCTTGAAGTGGATACAACTACGGCTATCACTGCTCAACTAAAGGCGTTGTCTATGAAGATCGATTCTCTGGCTAACTATGGTGTTAATCAGATAACCAGAGTTTGTGAGCTGTGTGCAGGTTCACATGCGAAGGAGCAATGTTCTATATCTAGTGAATCAACTTAGTTTCTGAGCAACTTTCAGTGACCGCAGCAACCAGTTCCAGACACTTATCATCCTGACAACTGGAATCATCCTAACTTCAGCTGGAGCAACAATCAGAATGCGATGCAACAACCGTTCCAGCAGTTTGGAAACAAGCAATTCAATCTTCCTGGTTTTCAGCAACAATTTACACCAAGACAACAACTCCAACTTCAACAACAAATTCATGGAGGTGCAGGTCTATATTCGAATGAAAAATCTGAATTGGAGGAGTTGAGGCTAATGATCAAAAACCAGGCTCTTATATGTCAAAGCAAGGCTGATTCTATCAAGACTCTAGAGAACCAAATAGGGAAAATTGCTAATGCCTTATTGAATCGACCACCAGGAATGCTTCCTAATAATACAAAAGCCAATACAGGCAAGAGGGAAGTTGAAGAACAGTTGAATGCCATCATCTTGAGGTCTGGAAAGGTTGCAACCCCTGAAAAATCTCAAGTTTCAGAAAATGTAGTTGTGGATGAAGAAAAAGTGCTGAAGGATGCCAAGGTGGAACCAAGGAAGAAAACTGTGGAACACACTCCTCCTGAGGGTAATACAGGGGAGAAACAGGTCTATCCTCCAACTCATTCTCCTAAAAAGGTTGCAAAAGCAGAAGTTGGATAAGCAATTTCCCAAGTTTCTCGAGGTGTTCAAGAAACTTCATATCAACATACCTTTCGCTGAAACTCTTAAACAGATGCCTGGCTATGTGAGGATTATGAAAGGTATTTTCTCTTGGAAAATGATGCTCCTTGACTTAGAGACCGTTGCTCTTACAGAGGAATGCAGTGCTGTGTTGCAACAGAAGTTGCCTCCGAAGCTTAAAGATCCTGGAAGCTTCACTATTCCTTACACCATCGGAAACTTGTCGTTTGACAAGTGTTTGTGTGATTTGGGAGCTAGCATCAATTTGATGCCCTTGTCTATCTTCAAGAAGCTTGGTCTGCCTGATCTGAAACCAACATACATGTCATTACAACTAGATGATCGTTTCATCGCTTATCCACGAGGTATAGTGGAGGATGTCTTGGTCAAGGTGGATAAAATCATCTTCCCTGCCGACTTTGTAATTCTTGGTTTCGAGGAAGATAAGAAGATTCCCATCATCTTGGGAAGACCATTCTTGGCTACAGGCCGAACTATGATCGATGTGTAAAAAGGAGAGCTTACGATGATGGTTCATGATCAGAAGGTCACTTTTAATGTGTTCAAGGTAATAAAGTTATCCACAGCTAAAGAGGAGTGCTTTGAAATAGAGTGGGTAGACTCTGTCATGAATTTGGAGCTTGAGTAATTGCCAAAGCCAGATACCTTAACAGGGGAATTTGATAGTAAAGATGAAGAAGAGGGTAGAGCAACTGCAGTATTTAAATGCACCTCCGTGAAAGATGAAGTTGGATATGCCATTCGATTCTCTAGGGTTAGCAGAGCTAAAAATTTCTCTAGAGCGTCTCGAGCCGTCTATTGAAGATGCTCCCACACTTGAGCTCAACCCACTACCAGATCACTTGACTTACATTCTTAGGTGCACCCCCTGACAAGGGGTTGGGATATACTTTTGATGATGTAGAGGGTGACCGGCCGGTTTCTCTTGTGCTTACAGATGGTCCCTCTCATGCACCACGGGCAGTTGATAGGACTGGTGTTGGTGATGGGCAACATAGAAGGTTGATTCGGTATATTGAGGCCATGCATGAAATCCACAAATGTTGTGCTGAAGATTTGACACACGCTCTCGGTACTGTTTCCCGAGACACTGATGTCGAGGTTGATTGACTACCTGATCCTTCACCCGAAGAGGGTGATCTTTCTAACGACTAGGTATGCCTGAAATCCTTATTATTTCTTTCAATGAGGATATTGAAAATTTTAAGTTTGAGGGTGATAATGTAAGGATTAGTTTGTGTGTGTCCATATAAATTCATATAGATTCTTGTTGCATGTTTAGTTGTATTTCATTCGTATTTTTGCATGATTGTTCATTTAGGACATATTTGTTTGTATTTTTGTTCGTGTTATTACGTGAGTCCATGTAGTTGCATTTACATGCATATAAAATGATCCCTTAGGTTGGGGTATTTATGATTAATTGGTTGATGTTGATGTGAGTGTAGTGATGACGAATAGAGGGATGTTTAAGTCCTAATGAATTGATTTGCTTTCCAGAAACAAATATTTTCACAAAGTCTTATAAGGTTGCTTTTGATCTAGATCATGATCATACTTGTTTGTTGTTGAGATTTAATCACTTGTTTATATTTAAAATTTTTGATATTCCCGTAATGGCGTAAAAACACTGATTTTTTTATTTGGAGAAAAACTTAGATTTCATTGCTAGTTGTGAATAAGGCTAGGCGTCAAATGGTTAGTAGCCGGCTCACATTTTTATGAGTAGTCTAGGGTTGAATGAGATGGAGCGAAACACACTCATTTAAAAATTGTTGAAAAAAGAAGAAAAAAGAGAAAAAAAAAGAAGAAAGAAAAGAGAAAAAAAAAGTATGTGTTTATGCATAATTGATCAAGAGTGAGCTATTTAATACTCGAGTTATTAAGTTCTAGGGGACTTTATGCCTAGTGATCTAAGGCTTTTATAGATTGGGATCCGCTAACCTAATGCTCGCTACATGGGTATTATTGCATAAGTCTTTTATGGACCTCATTCATTGCATGATCAAGTAAGCATATTTGTTATGTGTTCAATAATAGCATGAATCCTTGTATAACTCTAGTAAAATGAAGGTGTTGTGAGTCATTATGCGTTTAACGTCTATTCTAGTTATAAAATTGTGATTGTTTTGATGATAGATAAGTTATGGTTAATGATGTAGTATCGAAAGTATATCTGTTAAGCATCCCACACACGCACGTTTCTGGTTTGTGAGTTGGTTTGTGAGATTTATTCGAGCTCTGTTTTGAGTCATTATATTTTTAAAGGCATCATCTTATTCATTTGGTTATGATTATTCTGAGGGGATCGATTGCATTATCATTTAGTTGCACTCACGTAGTTGCATTCATGCATTAGGTTGTTTTGTAGTTTTGAGTCTGTTTATGCCTGAGGATAAGCATCGATTCAAGTTTGGGGGTGTGATAAGTGGATTTTATATCTACTTGGAACGCTTCATTTCAGGCTTAAGTTGGTGTTTTGGACTTAAGTTGTTGGTATTTTGATGTGTTTTTGTGTTTGTGCATTTCAGGCATCAGTTAAATGAAGAAAGAAGATTTTCAAAGAAAAATGCTGAAAAGAGATCAGAATTAGAAGCCTAGGCCATTCTAAATTTGTAGAGCATCTCGTTAGCTTTGCGTGGGTAGTTGAATCGCCTAATTCTGACGAGCATAACTCAAGATGAGACGCCCTCAATCTCGGGGTTAGGAAATGAGGACTCACACACCTTTAATCTAATAATTAAATAAGCATAAACCCCGATTAACTACTAACAGGATCAACAGGATAAAGTATGAGACAAGATTACAACTACCAATCATAAGATATATCTTACACCCCAAAATATTATTAAATAAACAATATCAATTCCGGCTGGGAACCGACAGATAACCCATTGTATCTTTACAGATTTTCTTCTAGGCGCGAGTTCACTCAAAAATACCACTACCTGCTCTAGCAACCGGAAGCCATCAATACGGTAGGGACCACCAGGTACGCTCTTACGAGCAATGCGCCTAAGCCTGGCCATCTTCTTGCTTAACTGCCATGGTTAGATTAAAACAAAACATATGAGTATAATACTCAGCAAGTAACTATAAAGCAGTTCTATGATATCAAATCACATTATACTTTACCAAACTCAGGGCATTCTACTTTATTTGTTCTAGGTGGCAGATTTCCAGCTTTTGCGTTAAGGAAAGGTTTGAAGGATAATGTGGGGCTTTCAAGAAATAAGGCTCAATGCAGGAGGAAAGCCGACAATCATCACAAATCATTAAAGGATCAAAATAGATCTTTCAAGAAGGAGGAAAGCAACAGTATTTCATTATATGGAATCAATCATATGATCAACAGATTTAAGAATCAGGGTTCTCGAGCTTTAAGCTTCACATCAACATAATCAACTCTTTTCAAAACAATATAAACCATTTTCATTTTCAAGAATCAATTTACTGAACATAAAGTTTCAGTTCCCATTTAAATAATTATTTAGAATCCTTGATTGGATCACTTTATCTTTCCATTTCATTATAATACGGGTGATCATCCCGTACCAACCTCCATCCGGTCTTTAAGGTACCAATCGGCATAATTTCAGCCTTAAGTTGGACTAGCCCCGCTAGTCTCTTACCATGACTGGACTAGTCCCACTAGCCTCTTATGTCCCATTCCAATCCATCAAGAATTCATTTGGAAAACCATGAGTTGGAAAAACAAATAGGTTTTCAAAAATTCATTTTATCATTACCAAGAATATGAAATCATTCAGACTCTTTCGAGTCGAAACTCATTCTTAAGTCAAATTTTAAGAAAAACAAAGTTCAGGGAGTGATTCAAGGATAAACAAGGAACAATTCTTAAGGATTCTGTATCAAGGATAACAAGGCATTTAAGTTAGAAGGATCAACATATGTCTAGGGATCAATAGGGTGATTAGGAAATAAAGTATCATTAAACAGGGTTCACAAGGATAATTATAGGGTTCAATACGATTCATGGCTTAATAACTTGAAGAGAAAGGACAGATTATCAAAGGGTTGAATCAATAAGCTTATCAATAATAGTTTATCAAGATCAAAGGCAGGGTTTCTCAAATCAATATCAGGGTTTCACTAATTAAACAGTTCAATACTCTACATGGTATGAACAACATTCTCTTTATAATCATTTACACAAGTAATCAAAGTTACTTGCCTGAATTTGCTTTCCTGAAGATTAAACTACTGCCACCTAGTATATCCTTTCCTTTCCTAGCCTGAATGCCCTCACGCTCCGCATTTACAATAAAACCAAAACAGTTTCTCAACTCTCGTTCCCAGAACGATCACTCAATACGATAACTCGATTATATCCTTGACTCGAGTATACGAATATAAATTATACACATAAGCACATAACACATAGTACATTCCTTTCTCGTAACTTTTATATCCTTATATACTTAACAATCGAAGCGTACTTGCTTAACCTTAGCTATTTCTCAAATCACACTAATATAACTCTTACGAGTACATGATTTATTCACAACCAAACCTTTACGACCATAACTATCACTTAGAGCTCTTTTTAATAACAAACGATTAAATTCCCTTTTTCTTTTATTTCTTAATTCGAACCATAACAACAACCAATCACACAAATGAATCACATATCTCCTAGGATTTCACATGCAATCATTTAACAAGGTTTTGGAACCAAATCAGTCACTTTTCTACTTATATATCATTCGACCATACACATAAAACACAACCATGTATATTCAATTTCAATCTCATATAATCAAACACAACTAATGCAAATCACAAGGGTCATTTACGTAATTAAACTTCATCCTTTTTAATCAAAAATCCGAATCATAATCTCGAAAATCAACATCTTCTTCTAACTATACAAGTTCAAACACAAACACCACCCAATCATTGTCATGCAATCAAGTTCTCACTAGCCACTAAGATAATTAGCAAAGAAATCAACTTAATTCCTCTTTTTAAACCTAAGACCCATTCGGGTTTTCCAATAATCATGCATGCAAGGATAAATTTTGACATGCAAGGTTTTATATCACATTTCCCACTTGTTTTAGTCCTTAATTTAGTCATTCAATCCGTTAAACACCAAAACCAAGCATCTCCTAGTGACTGCAACTTTAATCAATTCATTCAATCAACATGCATTCACTTAATCATCAAATTAATCTCTTCTAAACTCATTTTCATTCGGCTAAAACATGATCTACAATTTCAAGGATCCAACAATGACATGCACTACTTATTTTTCTCTAAAACTAACATGCAAACACTTTTTATGCTAAATAAGCTTAGTGTACACTAAGATCAATTCATCAAATCAAATTCCTCTTTTTAATTAGCACAAAGCCGAATTATAAACTCAACATGCAACCTTAAATTTTAATCTCCTAATCATCAAACAACTTATACACACATCCATAATCAAAACAAATCCATTTTCAATCACATACTCAAGTTTTAAAGGAAATACCAAAAACTCTTTTGATCTTTTCAAAAACCGAACATGCAAGGCTTTAAAATTCAAATTAACATATCGTAAAAACTCCACCGGCTCTCCTTGGATCATAGCCGATGGTGGTCAAACTTAAGAGAGCCCACAACGGGTCTTCTCTCGAGTTTATGACCCCAAAATTCTTGGATTCACTCTTATAGTTTTGTATCAAGAAATCAATTTCCTTGAACACAACCATAGTGATCAATCATCAAAACACTTATACAACACTTACATGCAAATGGAAATTGAGAGGTATACCGAAAATAGAGACTAAAAAGAGTAATATATTTGAGTGTGAGTGAGGTTTGAGTGTTGCATGCAAGAGAGAGAGATGGGAGAGCCGAGAGAGAGTGTGTGTGTAGTCGAGAGAGAGTGAAGGAAAAAAAGAAAAGAAAGAGAGAAGGGGGAAATGGGGTGCACAGGAAAAGAAAGGAAAAGGGGGGGAGAATGAATTTATACACCATCAAAGTCAAGGGCAAATTAGTACATTACTAAATCCCTTTTTGGCTCATTTGATCCTTTCTTTTTATTCAAATATACATAAAATCAATTATAAAATATATCTCTCTCGAAAAGTCAAAAATTAGTGCAAATGACAATTTTAACACGTAGATCTTGAAATTAGCTTTTCAACCATTACTCATAATAGATTTTTGAGCGGACGGTTGATTTTATATGAATTTCGCAAGCTCGTCTTAATAATAACATTTTCCACATAAAAATCAATTTAAAATGCAAAGACCACCAAATAAATCCACTCATCATTTTTAAAAAGTCTCTAGGACTACTATGAAGATAACAAAACAAATCCCATGTTTTTATCTTACTCGGATAATTTTATAAAAATGCGCGAAGGATAAATAAACCTTTATTTAAATCACATAATTCCTTTTAAATTCATAAAAATGTCACAAAGCACACAGTCATGCACACAGACAAGCAATCACACATATTCAATCACATAACGACTCAGGTCTGATCATAGAATTTATCCCTCTTTAATCTTTATCATTTTCTACGCGTACCGGGTCACGTTCAGCCTAACGGCCCGACGCTCATCGTTTCGATTACGCTTCTCATCATCTTTACCAATCGACACGTCACTTAGGACGAAATACTTTATTTAAACACTCATTTCATTCAATCACGCATAATTCACATTTTATATTCTTTAATTCCTTATTAGGACGGGTTCCGTTCTACCTGACGGCCTGACAACACAGCTTAACTCCTAAGTTGACTCTTTAAATTGGAATGTTTTTATCTACGCTCCTATATTCTAATATACAGAAAAGACAATTAATCAGCACTTAGTCACATAATTATAATCACATCACATAAAACATACTTTATTCACTTAATTATGTCACAAAATTCTCAGTCATCACAATCTACCCTCCTTAAAAGGATTCTGTCCCCAGAATCTAATCTAAGCAAATAGATGGGGATACTTTTCTTTCATTTCGCTTTCTAATTCCCAAGTCGATTCTTCGACTAATGAATTTCTCCATAATACTCTAACTAGAGGTACAACTTTATTTCTAAGCGTCCTCTCTTTTCGGTCCAAAATTCGGACTGACTGTTCTATATAGGACAAATCTGGTTGGATTTCCACTGGTTCCAACTCGATCACATGGCTCGCATCAGCATTATACTTCTTCAGAAGAGATACACGAAATACATTGTGCAGATGTTGCATTTGCGGAGGTAACGCTAACTCATATGCCACTTTCCCAACTCGACGCAATACTTAAAATGGTCCAATATACCTAGGACTCAACTTTCCTATCTTTCCGAATCGGGTTAAACCTTTCCAAAGAGATATCTTTAACAAGACTTTGTCTCCAGATTCGAATTGCATATCTTTTCGTTCTTGATTTGTGTACTTTGTTTGGCGATCTTGAGCTGCAATTAATCTCTTTCGAATCATCTCTACCTTTTCCTTTGTTTGTTGAACTAGCTCTGGGCCAATTAATTTGCGCTCACCAACTTCATCCCAATAAGTAGGGGACCTACACTTTCTTCCATACAACGCTTCATAAGGCGGCATGCCAATACTTGCGTGATACCTGTTGTTGTAGGAAAACTCAATTAAGGGCAAACGATCGTCCCATTTTCCTTTAAAATCTATTGTGCAGGTTCACAACATATCTTCAATTGTCCGAATTGTCCTTTCACTTTGTCCGTCTGTCTGCAGATGATATGCCATACTCATTTTAAATTATTTCCCAAATGATCATAGAATTGTCACCAAAATCTCGAGTTAAACCTTGGGTCTCTATCAGACACGATAGACACGAGAACCCCATGACGCATCACGATCTCATCCAAATAGAATTTGACCTACTTTTCCAACGAAAACCTTTCATTTATCGACAAGAAATGTGCTGACTTCGTCAACCGATCGATTACTACCCAAATCGCATCATGATTTGACTTGGTGTTAGGTAATCCTACCATGAAATCCATCGCTATATGCTCCCATTTCCATTCGGGTATATCCAGTGGCTGAAGCAATCCGCTCGGCCTTTGATGTTCCGCTTTGACTCTTTAGCACGTATAACATTTACTTATCTAGTCCGCAATTTCCTTCTTCATGTTTGGCCACCAATAACTTTCTTTCAAATCCTGGTACATCTTCGTACTTCCAGGGTGAATTGAAAATCTCGAGTTATGCGCTTCTTACAAAATCTCGTGCTTTAGTTCCATGACATTAGGTATCTGAATACGTGAGTTAACGCGGTATATTCCTTTCCCATCCCTTTGAGCTTTAATTTCTTCTCCCGTCAACTTATCCTTTTCGTGATTCATCACTTGCTCTTGATAGCATCGAATCTTTTCCAAAATCTCGGTTTGAAATGACATTGCATATATAGCTTCACCTCCAAATTCTGGAGTCTGCACCTCTATTTCCATCATTTCAAAATCCTTGATTAATTCTTCCGATGACGTTAACATATTCAACCTTTCTTTGCAACTTAAAGCATCTGCTACCACATTTGCCTTTCCAGGATGATAGTTTATCGCACAATCATAATCTTTGATCAATTCCAACCACCTTCTTTGTCGCATATTCAATTCTTTCCGAGTAAAGATATACTTTAAACTCTTATGATCCGTATAAATCTCGCACTTTTCCCCGTACAAATAATACCTCCAAATCTTAAGGGCAAACACAATTGCTACCAATTCCAAATCGTGCGTTGGATACTTTTGCTCGTGCGGCTTGAGTTGCCTTGACGCATATGCTATTACCTTCCCGTGTTACATTAACATACATCCAAGTCCTTTATATGAAGCATCACTGAATATCACAAATTCCCCTTTTTCATCTGGTAATACCAACACTGGGGCGGTTACCAGCCTCTTCTTTAATTCTTGAAAACTATCCTCGCACTTTTCTGTCCATACAAACTTCTCATTCTTTCTTGTCAACTTTGTTAACGGAACGGCAATCTTAGAGAAATCTTGCACAAATCTCCGGTAATATTCGGCTAATCCCAGAAAACTTCTGACTTCCGTAGGAGTCTTGGGTCTTTCCCAATTGATTACAGCTTCTATCTTGGATAGGTCCACTTTGATTCCTTCTTTATTAACTATATGACCAAGAAATTGCACTTCCTTTAGCCAGAATTCGCACTTTGAAAACTTTACATACAACTTCTCTTTTCTCAGAATTTCCAAGGAAATCCTCAAATGCTCCTTATGATCTTCTTTCGTCTTGGAGTAAATCAGTATATCGTCGATAAACACAATAACGAACTTATCCAAATATTGCTTGAACACTCGGTTCATAAGATCCATAAATGCGGCTGGCGCGTTCATCAAGCCAAATGCCATTACCAAAAACTCATAGTGTCCATATCTTGTTCGGAACGCTGTCTTGGGTATATCTTCCACTTTGATCTTTAATTTATGATACCCAGATCTTAAATCGATCTTTGAGAAACATGAAGCTCCTTTTAACTGGTCAAACAAGTCATCGATCCACGGTAGAGGGTACTTATTCTTAATCGTCAACTTATTCAGTTCGCGGTAATCAATACACAACCTCATACTTCCATCCGTTTTCTTTACAAACAACACCGGTGCGCCCCACGGGGATACACTCAGTCGGATCACTCCTTTGTCTAACAATTCTTTCAACTGAGCTGCCAATTCCTTCATCTCGACTTGCGCCATGCGATAGGGAGCTTTTGACACTGGTTCCATTCCAGGAGACAAATCAATCATAAACTCGATCTCTTTGTCTGGAGGTAGTCCAGGCAATTCATCAGGAAACACATCCAGAAAATCTCTTACTATCGGTATATCCTCGATCCTTACAGATTCTTTCTCCACATCCACGATATGAGCCAAACAAACTTCACATCCTTGACGTATTAATCTTCTTGCCTCAATAGCTGTTAGAAATTTCTTCTCTTGCCTCTTTCCTTTGAATATCACTTCGTCACCATCCTTGGTTCTTAATTTCACCTTCTTACTTCTACGTTCTATTTGCCCTTCATGGTTTGACAACCAATCCATTCCTAGTATGACCTCAAATTCTCCTAACTTAAAGGGAATTAAGTCAGCAGAAAAGTGCCGACCTTCTATAGTCACCTCACAATCCGGACAAATCTTGCTAGCAATAACTTTCTCTTGATTGGCTACCTCTATAATCAAATTTGGTTCTAGAGGGTATACAACACAATTTAACTTATCAAGAATACTTTCAGAAATAAAAGATCTAGTTGCTCCAGAATCCATCAAAACCTTTACTTCTACTAAGTTAATAACGAGCATACCTGCTACCACGTCCACATCTTACACCGCATCTTTCATCGTCATGTTAAAGGTTCTAGCTCTGGGTTGAGCTGATGGTGCTGGGAGAGACGGCGGTCTAGCAATCCTGAGAACATTAGCCTTCTAAACAGGCTCTTTACAATTCCTGGCCATATGGCCCATTTTACCACACTTGAAACAAGCCAAATCAGGCTTCCTCGCTCCACTTGGGCATTCTGAGGAGTAATGCCCCTTCCGGTTGCACTTAAAACACGTTACATCCAACTTATTACACCTTCCCGAGTGTCTCTTTCCATAATTCTTGCATTCTTGAATCTGGGGTCTGCTATCCTTCCCCGGTTGTCCGGTTTTCTAGAAACGGTTCTTCTGAGCTCCGTTACCGGGTTTAAATATTTCTGAAATCTTTGGTTCTGACCTCCACCATTCTTGCCAAATTTCCCTCTAAACTTTGTGCTTCCTTGCTCTTGCTCTGAGCTTTCAAATTTCCTCTTTCTTCCTTCATTTTCTCTTCTTACAGCTTCACGCTCACCTTCCACTATCATCGCCTTTTGAACTAAGGCAGCATAATTCTTGATCTCCAACATTGCTATTTGACTCTTAATCCACGACTTAAGTCCCTGTTGGAACCTCTTAGCCTTCTTTGCCTCTGTGTTCACATACTCAGGTACGAATCTAGACAACTCCGAGAATTTCACTTCATACTCCGCTACTGACATATCCTCCTTTCTAAGGTCCAGAAATTTCATTTCCAACTGATCTTACATATAACTCGGCAAATACTTCTCCAGAAACATCTCAGTGAACTTCTCTCATGTTAAGTCTTTGCCTTCCAACAATGCCTTAGAAGACTCCCACCAGAAACTTGCTTCATCTTTCAGGTAATAACTTGCATACTGAGCTTTCTTGTCATCCTTAACTTCTGCTAACTCAAAAGCTTTTTCCATTTCTCGCAACCACGATTGCGCTTTAATCGGGTCTGGCAAACCTAAGAACTCTGGGGGATGAACAAATTGAAAGTGCTTAAAGTTTCCAACTTTAGGAGCCACAGGTTGTTGCAAAAGCTGAGCAAGTCTGCTCATCACGGTGGTTTCTGGGTTTACTTCTGGGTCTTGGGTGGGAATTTTTTCTTCTTGGTTATCTGGTGAGTTGGCCATTTCTTACAAACCTGATTGAGCAATTATTTAGCAATATGATGGCATGGCATATATATATAACAACAGTTTTTATAAAATCTCTTTTTCGGGTTTTAAGCTTTACCCAATTTGCACATGCAGCCCTATTACTACATAATTCTCACATTAGTGTTGTTTTATAATGGCACAAGGTAGGGTTTTTCGATCTTTAAACATGGTTATACGAAAACATGGTTATAGAAACATGATATTGAGAACGGTTTATGAGATATTTATGGTGCACAATGGAGAACAAGACAATGGATTCATTTAAACAAGGGTACATAAAGATAGTTCTGGCTATCACAGGTTCTGAAATAAGGTACAATAATATAGCAGGGTTAAACAGAGGAAAAACTGGACAATATCCCCCTATCTACCCCTAACTTCTAACAGCTACATCTACAACATAGTTCTGAAATACAACAAGATAAATGAAAAAGGGATCCCGGTATCTGACTAAGTATCCCAAAGCCTACCGGCGCTGAAGAACAACAATCTACGGGCTCAACCAACAGTCCCGTGTAATCATCTAGAATCTCTCTCAATACAACCAACATCCAGCGAATGATCTGATGCAGCCTCCGGGCCTCAGCATCAGTATCACTAGTGGATGGTCCCTCATCTAATCTCCTCCTGGAAACCTGCTCTACCAACTGAATCCTAGCTCTCCACTCCTCCATCATTACTGAAGTCCTCTGCCTAGAATCTCGAATCAACCTATCCACCAAAGCTCCCAACTCAGGGATGCGGGAGTAAACAAAGTCTCGATCCTGGGCTAACTTGCCACCAACACTGACAGGTACAGTCTTAGGCATCTTGGACTCTGACTCAGGGGCAGGGGTTTCTGAATCTGGCCTTAAAGGTGAAATCTGCATAGGGATTTCACTACTCTCAGAAGGGTCCTCCTCTGGGTCTGAACTAACATACACAGGCTCCTATGGAGAGGGTGGAATGGGGTCCACTGGGGTGCCAGTCAAACTAATCTCTGAGTCTGAGTCACTACCACTACTAGGATCCTGAGAGAAAACACAAAACAGTAACCAAGAAACAATGTTAGGGTTAAATAAAGCTTCCAGCTAACTCACACCCTAACTCTAGTTTCCACTATAACTGATACACACTTTTCTTAGACTATACCTAATAGTCTAACTCAACTCTATATGAGTCGAACTCTCTCGCGTTATAAATATATACCCAAAATACCCTATTTATTCCTAACTTGTCTCAGGGACTAGATCCTGTAGCTCTGATACCAACTTGTGACGCCCTCAATCTCGGGGTTAGGAAATGAGGACTCACACACCTTTAATCTAATAATTAAATAAGCATAAACCCCGATTAACTACTAACATGATCAACAGGATAAAGTATGAGACAAGATTACAACTACCAATCATAAGATATATCTTACAACCCCAAAATATTATTAAATAAACAATATCGATTCCGACTGGGAACCGACAGATAACCCATTGTATATTTACAGATTTCCTTCTAGGCGCGAGCTCACTCAAAAATACCACTACCTGCTCTGGCAACCGGAAGCCCTCAACACGGTAGGGACCACCAGGTATGCTCTTACGAGTAGTGCGCCTAAGCCTATCCATCTTCTTGCTTAACTGCCATGGTTAGATTAAAACAAAACATACGAGTATAAAACTCAGCAAGTAACTATAAAGCAGTTCTACGATATCAAATCACATTATACTTCACCAAACTCAGGGCATTCTACTTTCCAGCTTTTGGGTTAAGGAAAGGTTTTGAAGGATAATGTGGGGTTTCAAGAAACAAGGCTCAATGCAGGACGAAAGCCGAAAATCATCACAAATCATTAAAGGATCAAAATAGATCTTTCCAGAAGGAGGAAAGCAACAGTATTTCATTATATGGAATCAATCATACGATCAACATATTTAAGAATCAGGGTTCTCGAGCTTTAAGCTTCACATCAACATAATCAACTCTTTTTAAAACAATATAAACCATTTTCATTTTCAAGAATCAATTTACTGAACATAAAGTTTCAGTTCCCTTTTAAATAATTATTTAGAACCATTGATTGGATCACTTTATCTTTCCATTTCATTATAATATGGGTGATCATCCCGTACCGACCTCCATCCGGTCTTTAAGGTACCAATCGGCATAATTTCAGCCTTAAGTTGGACTAGCCCCGCTAGCCTCTTACCATGACTGGACTAGTCCCACTAGCCTCTTACGTCCCAATCCAATCCATCAGGATTTCATTTGGAAAACCTTGAGTTGGAAAAACAAATAGGTTTTCAAAAATTTATTTTATCATTACCAAGAATATGAAATCATTCAGACTCTTTGGAGTCGAAACTCATTCTTAAGTCAGATTTTAAGAAAAACAAAGTTCAGGGAGTGATTCAAGGATAAACAAGGAACAATTCTTAAGGATTCTGTATCAAGGATAACAAGGCATTTAAGTTAGAAGGATCAACATATATCTAGGGATCAATAGGGTGATCAGGAAATAAAGTATCATTAAACAGGGTTCACAAGGATAATTATAGGGTTCAATACGATTCATGGCTTAATAACTTGAACAGAAAGGACAGATTATCAAATGGTTGAATCAATAAGCTTATCAATAACAGTTTATCAAGATCAAAGGCAGGGTATCTCAAATCAATATCAGGGTTTCACTAATTAAATAGTTCAATACTCTACATGGTATGAACAACATTCTCTTTATAATCATTTACACATGTAATCAAAGTTACTTGCCTGAATTTGCTTTCCTGAAGATTAAACTACTGCCACCTAGTATATCCTTTCCTTTCCTAACCTGAATGCCCTCACGCTCCGAATCTACAATAAAACCAAAACCTTAATCAGTTTCTCAACTCTCGTTCCCAGAACGATCACTCAATATGATAACTCGATTATATCCTTGACTCGAGTATACGAATATAGCTTATACACATAAGCACATAGCACATAGCACATTCCTTTCTCGTAACTTTTATATCCTTATATACTTAACAATCGAAGCGTACTTGCTTAACCTCAGCTATTTCTCAAATCACACTAATATAACTCTTACGAGTACATGATTTATTCAAAACCAAACCTTTACGACCATAACTATCACTTATAGCTCTTTTTAATAAAAAACGATGTAATTCCCATTTTCTTTTATTTCTTAATTCGAACCATAACAACAACCAATCACACAAATGAATCACATATCTCCTAGGATTTCACATGCAATCATTTAACAAGGTTTTGGAACCAAATCAGTCGCTTTTCTACTTATATATCATTCGACCATACACATAAAACACAACCATGCATATTCAATTTCAATCTCATATAATCAAACACAACTAATGCAGATCACAAGAGTCATTTACGCAATTAAACTTCATCCTTTTTAATCAAAAATCC
This sequence comes from Apium graveolens, assembly GCF_009905375.1. Lineage (NCBI taxonomy): Eukaryota > Viridiplantae > Streptophyta > Magnoliopsida > Apiales > Apiaceae > Apium > Apium graveolens. The sequence goes on along the minus strand of NC_133647.1, from coordinate 50,046,563 downwards.
GAATCATTATCTCGGAAATCAACATCTTCTTCTAACTATACAAGTTCGAACACAAACACCACCCAATCATTGTCATGCAATCAAGTTCTCACTAGACACTAAGATAATTAGCAAAGAAATCAACTTAATTCCTCTTTTTAAACCTAAGACCCATTCGGGTTTTCCAATAATCATGCATGCAAGGATAAATTTTGACATGCAAGGTTGTATATCACATTTCCCACTTGTTTTGGTCCTTAATTTAGTCATTCAATCCGTTAAACACCAAAACCAAGCATCTCCTAGTGACTCCAACTTTAATCAATTCATTCAATCAACATGCATTCACTTAATCATCAAATTAATCTCTTCTAAACTCATTTTCATTCGGCTAAAACATGATCTACAATTTCAAGGATCCAACAAAGACATGCACTACTTGTTTTTCTCTAAAACTAACATGTAAACACTTTTTATGCTAAATAAGCTTAGTGTACACTAAGATCTGTTAGGTCCCAATGTGTTTGTAGAAGGGGGGGTTGAATACAAACAGTACCGAATAATCGAATTAAATGCGGAATAAAAAATGTGAAACAAAATTCAAGTTAAATAAAAATATTATTAAACTTGAAAGGTGTTACAACAACTGTATCGATTACAAGGAATTAATCTCAAATTAATTATCACAAATCTAGAATAAATTCGACATGAACTTTTTCTATTTTTGTAATAAAAAGATTTAAATGCTAAACGCAATTTGAGATTAAGTTCTAGGGATTTTGATCCGCTAGATTGTTACACAAGAACAAGAGAATGATTTCTAGTTGATTGGATTTAACATTACAAACTAGAAACTGTGATCTTGAATTAGGAGATAAGATGAAATATTTGGCTGCTTTTTCCCTCTGTATGTTCTTGACTTCTTTTCTGTTGAATTGTTAATTCTTGAATGGCTGCTTCTGTCTTTTTAATCAATCGACAGAATGAAATGAACTAGAATGACAATCCCATAGCTGGTAGGACTTTCGGTGAGACTATCCTTTGAACTAGCAAGACAATCTCAACAGCTAACAATACTTTCGGTATGACAATCAAATGAACTAGCAAGACTATCAGAATGAACTAGCAAGACAATCTCCTCCCAGTGTAACTTTCGGTGAGACTATTGAAAATGGCCTGGCATGACAATCGGTATGATAATCCTGATTGTCATGCTAGTTCATTTTCAATTGTCTTGCTGATTTAATGCAGATTTTAATCCAATTAAAATTCTGAAAAACCTTAATATTAATTCAGAATTAATTAATCAATTAATTCAATTAATCAATAAATTAATCTTTGCAGATATAATTTATTTTCTTAATTAAATTATATGACTTAATTAATTAATAGAGAATTAATACTAATCTTGAGCAGCAACCATTCTTCTGAAAATCTTCTGAAAATCACTGTCAATTATGAATCAATTCAACCACTTCAATGTTGACACTCGATGTACTGTCTGGTTCATGAGTGACTAACTTCCGTGACGTTTCTTCATGTCTTGACTTTGACACTTTGATTTTCTTCAGATTAAATCCTTGTAATTAATGATACTCCGACGAGATCTCTGTCACTTGAATAAACCCACAATCTTGATTTGCATCACTGAGGCTTGAACAATTTCTTGAACTTCTTCCAGTGAATTAACTCTTCAAGTCTGTAGATGAACGTTGTTTCTGAATCCTCTGACAGATGTTACTTGGCGAGACCTCTCTGACGGTAGATCCACTATTTACTTATTATATTCTTATTTGAGTTGAGTTAAATCCTCGAATATACAAATAGGCCTGTGACATATGACTTACAATCTCCCCCTATTTATTTGTTAGGCAATAATACACAAATACCTAGAGGATAACTCAACTAACAAATAAGAAAAAGATATAAACTGAAATGCAAAGTAAATAGCAGAAAAGTTTCTGGAATAAATATAACATTTTCCAGCTTCCAAATAAGATGTTCCTCTAGACTGAACATATCTTCAAGTAGTTCCATGTTCTTTTGTACAACCACATTTCCTGTTGAGAAGTACATATCTCTCTTGCTTCTCCCCCTATGAGAATCAACTGATTAAAGAAGATCACCTTCGTTTACCACCTCTCCCGTACAATAGGATCCGCAGATAAAAACCAATGGTACTCCCCTTTTGAAAACAGCTTCTTCCCTTACTAGAAAATCACCTTGTGTTTACCACCTCTCCCGTACAATAGGATCCGTAGTTACAAACAACAATGGTGTGGTGTAGTGTACATATGTAGGATCTTTTTCTTACTCCCTGCTATTTCTCCCCCTTAGTTGAGGAATCCTCCAAACTATTACTTAAGCTTTTATCTCCCCCTTAAAGAAGGAATGTATGCCGTCGTCTGAAGGAGTTCTCATATTTCACTTGGTTGGAAAAGAAATAACAAGTAGTTTCTCTTTCTTCCTCACTGTGAGTGTGTGATTCTGTTTAGTGTACCTCACATGTGTTTCACTCTTCTCTCCACTCGTGTTTACACTCTTTCTCACAAGTGTATCACTCCTCTCATAGCTCCATATTCCAGCTGTACCTGCAAGGAAAATCACCTTAGCCATCCTTAAGGAGGTCACAGGTGGTGCAATGGGAGTTCACAAATCCCCATCCTTGTTAAACTCGTCAGATGAATCTGAGTCATAATCTACAAGTTGCTAGTTTCCCTTTTAGGGTTCCAGATTTGAATTCTGGGAAGGTAAACAATGATCCAAAGAATTTAGCATAAAGATCAAAGTTCCCTTCTAATGCCTGTGAAGACATTTCCTTGTGACTCATCAGGTAATATCTGAATCATTGTCAACAAGTTGCCGATCTGCGCCTATGTCAGATCCACTATCCGCGGATGCATCCAGGGGATTTAAACCTGGGGAGGTAGACACTGACCACTGACATATGGCTTTTGGATCAGTATCCTCTCCTAACACCTGTAAAGGCAATTGGTCCATTAACGAACCATGAGCAATCGAATCTGACCTTAAAATGGTCGAAACTCTTATTTCGGTCAACTCATCCTTTGTGTATGTAACCTTTCCTTGTGCATTAAGAATTGTTTATATTTGAGGTGGTGACACTACATCGGATACCCTGGCCGACAGGCAAATTTCAATAGACGCACCCTGTTGAGAGAATGAATCTAGTAACTGTTTTTGTGCCTTTTCAACCATTACATCTTTTTGAGAAGATGTATGGGGGTTAGCAGTTGTCTCGGTTTAAATACTACTCATCTATGTAGGAGACATAGCTACTGGGTTGACTACAGAACCTTCCTTATGTGGCGCACTAAGGCACTATCTCCCTCACGCTCATTCATACTACATTTAGTGGTAAGAGAGTGTTGGTTGGTTCTGTTTTTATGTTTGTCTTTACAGTCTGGGATAGACGTTGTGGGTTTTCAACCTCATGACTGTCAATGAAAGAAAGTCATTGGAGACTGAACCTGTAACACAAAACATATGGTAATAGAGAGAAAATGATTTACAATAGTGATTTCAAAAGATTTTACATGAAATAAGAAATCACTAATGTAGAAAGAAGTTTGATTTTGTTTTTCAATATGAATGAGTTTTTGATAAAACATTGATCACTTAGGGTAAAGTCTAAGTAATTCTCATTCATGTCAAAAGCTTACAAATATCTGCAACATAATGTTAACAACATATCATTGACCGATACTTGTCAAGTACTTTAGATACTGATTGTTATGTTGCATAATATTTAAAATAAAATAAAAATAAAATAATAAAAAATAATACAATACAAATAATAATAATAAAAACAAATATCAATGAATTAAATACCAAATATCTATCAACAAGATATCAGCATTCAATTCCATATATCATACAATATTTACAATTACAGAAAATACAAATAAAAACTTATATAAATATTGCAAAAATATAGAAACTATTTACAAGTTCAATGATAACATTACCAGCTTGCAAACAGCCATATCCCTCAGATAAACCTTTGCTGTTATCTCCAAAGGTAACCATGGGGCCAGCTTTCTCAACCACATTTGATAGCAGGGCTCTATCCCCGGTCATATGTCTTGATGATCCACTGTCAAGAATCCACACTACCGGTTATACCTGTTTAATGCCCTGCACTACAAATGGATTAGACCTTCTTCGGAACCCAAACTTGGTTGGGCCCGGCATACTTGTAGAATTGTCCTTTGTCAGGCAAAACAACATTTTTAATTTTAATTGTCTCAACTTTCTCAATGACTGAACATTTGACCTTGTAAACAGCCTTAACAAATTTCTGTTTAAGCTTAGGCACAAATGTCTCCTTTCTAGCCTTAGAAGGACTGGCAGTCTTAGACCTATCATGCTTCTTGTTATTCACATGCTGACGAGGAGTAGTCTTATCATTAGAAACATGCTTACCATTAAAATAAGCATACATCATATTAAAATCACAAGACATACAATTAGAAACACCACATGCTTTATGAGAGTGATTAACAGCATGCAATTTATGCATGGTAGACATGGCATTTTTGTTATCCAACTCATGTGTGTCTGAGTTAGTCTCAGTTGCTTTCACAACTTTGACTGGAACTTTCGACACACTTGACTTGGAAACAACCTTCTCATTAGCAAGGTCTTCAGCACATATTTCTTCTTGAATAACAGAAGAGGTCGCATCAAATGGTTCAGCAATTGATGGTTTATAGAGGGGTTCATCAACACCCTTAAGCACATGTGGTACTTCCCTCCCTTTAGCACAGACACGAGGAGGGGAGTTTATGCCTAATTCTCCAATAGCAACATTGTAATCATAACCTATTCCAGATGTTTGATTAACAGATTGCTTACTGTAGAACTCTTTAGCCTTCGAACAAGAATTGAAGTAGGCTCTAACCTTAGTCTCAAGACCGGTGATCTTGTCTTTGAGAATAGTTTCGAGTTTTCTATAACAGTCAACTCTATTCTCTAAAAAAGATACTTGTTCTTTTAATTTGTCTTGACTAATGTGCACAAGTCTTAATTCATTGACCTCTTTCTCAAGGTCTGTGATCTGTAAACTTAACAGTTCATTATCACGACGTGCACAATCTAAGTTACCTCTTAGATGATAAACCATTTCAGCATCAGAAAGTTTTACCTCTATTCTTGACGATGAAGCTTTTCCATCAATAGCCATAAGAGCAAGATTTCCTTCATCTTCATCTTCACTGTCAGTATCATCCCAGCTTCTTCCCTTTGCCAGATAAGCCCTTTCAGAGTTCTTTCTTACTTACTTTGGCTTCCTACATTCTGTGGCAAAGTGTCCCAACTCATTGCAGTTATAGCATCTAATGGTGCTCCGATCAACCATCCCTATTTTGTATCCACCACTGCTGGTGTTAGAGGATGAAGATCCACCTTTCTCGAATTTGTTGTAGTTGAACTTGTACTTAAGCTTGGGATTCCTCTTGAATCTGACATGGGAGAATCTCTTGACAATTTGGGCCATTGACTCGTCTTCCAATTGCTCCAGCTCTTCCAAGGAATAAAAATCATCACTTGATTGATTTGTAGTAGGAGGATCATATTCTGCTACTAACATATTTTCCTCAGCCTTGGAACACTGTACCATTCTCTCCAATTATTGAGATTGCTGTTGTTGTTGACCTTCAGCTATAAGTGCAGTAGATGTGCTGACCATTCTATCTTTCCCGTAGACTTCCTTTTGCTGAATCTGCTCCAACTCATAGGTTTTCAACACACCATAGAGTCTATCCAAAGAAATCTTACTCAGATCTCTAGCTTCTCTAATGGCAGTGATTCTATGTTCAAGATGAGTTGGCAGTGTTAAAAGAAACTTTTTGTTGACTTCCCTGACTGAATAATATTTCCCATTTATGTTCAGGTTGTTGATCAACGTATTGTACCTCTCAAACACTTCAGTAATTCCTTCTCCTGGATTTGATTTAAAATATTCATACTCAGAGGTTAGGATCTCCAACTTGTTCTCCCTAACTTCCTCTGTGCCTTCATTAATCACCTCAATAGTTTCCCACATGTGTTTGGAATTTTTACAGTTCATCACATGTCTGTTCATCAAGGGATCAAGGGAATCAATTAATATTAATTGAAGGCTGGCATCCAAGGAGGCATCATCTTTTTCAGCAGGAGAAAAATCCTCAGGATCTTTAGGATAGGTTCTGGCTTTGGTGATCACAACATCATCTACTATCACCTCCGGTTCAATAACCATCGGAGTTCTTATCCCCTTCTGTAACAAGTTTGAATATTTGGGATTTGCCACTTGTAAAAATAAGAGCATCTTCTTCTTCCACATAATATAATTCTCTTTATCAAATTGTGGAATTTTAACGGTTCCAACTTTTTGTGAAGTCATTATGAATTTTTGAATGAATAAAAATTCAAGGAGTTGAAAAATCATAAAAGTCTAGGATCTTGATTTGTTCGTTAATCAGAAGGCTCTGATACCAATTGTTAGGTCCCAATGTATTTGTAGAAGGGGGTGTTGAATACAAACAGTACCGAATAATCAAATTAAATGCGGAATAAAAAATGTGAAACAAAATTCAAGTTAAATAATTAAACTTGAAAGGTGTTACAACAACTGTATCGATTACAAGGAATTAATCTCAAATTAATTATCACAAATCTAGAATAAATTCGACATGAACTTTTTCTATTTTTGTAATAAAAAGATTCAAATGCTAAACGCAATTTGAGATTAAGTTCTAGGGATTTTGATCCGCTAGATTGTTACACAAGAACAAGAGAATGATTTCTAGTTGATTGGATTTAACATTACAAACTAGAAATTGTGATCTTGAATTAGCAGATAAGATGAAATATTTGGCTGCTTTTTCTCTCTGTATGTTCTTGACTTCTTTTCTGTTGAATTGTTAATTCTTGAATGGCTGCTTCTGTCTTTTTAATCAATCGACAGAATGAAATGAACTAGAATGACAATCCCATAGCTGGTAGGACTTTCGGTGAGACTATCCTTTGAACTAGCAAGACAATCTCAACAGCTAGCAAGACTTTCGGTATGACAATCAAATGAACTAGCAAGACTATCATAATGAACTAGCAAGACAATCTCCTCCCAGTGTAACTTTCGGTGAGACTATTGAAAATGGCCTGGCATGACAATCGGTATGACAATCCTGATTGTCATGCTAGTTCATTTTCAATTGTCTTGCTGATTTAATGCAGATTTTAATCCAATTAAAATTCTGAAAAACCTTAATATTAATTCAGAATTAATTAATCAATTAATTCAATTAATCAATAAATTAATCTTTGCAAATATAATTTATTTTCTTAATTAAATTATATGACTTAATTAATTAATAGAGAATTAATACTAATCTTGAGCAGCAACCATTCTTCTGAAAATCTTCTGAAAATCACTGTCAATTATGAATCAATTCCACCACTTCAATGTTGACAATCGATGTACTGTCTGGTTCATGAGTGACTAACTTCCGTGACGTTTCTTCATGTCTTGACTTTGACACTTTGATTTTCTTTAGATTAAATCCTTGTAATTAATGATACTCCGACGAGATCTCTTTCACTTGATTAAACCCATAATCTTGATTTGCATCACTGAGGCTTGAACAATTTCTTGAACTTCTTCCAGTGAATTAACTCTTCAAGTCTGTAGATGAACGTTGTTTCTGAATCCTCTGACAGATGTTACTTGGCGAGACCTCTCTGACGGTAGATCCACTATTTAGTTATTACATTCTTATTTGAGTTGAGTTAAATCCTCGAATATACAAATAGGCCTGTGACATATGACTTACAAGATCAATTCATCAAATCAAATTCCTCTTTTTAATTAGCACAAAGCCAAATTATAAACTCAACATGCAACCTTAAATTTTAATCTCCTAATCATCAAACAACTTATACACACATCCATAATCAAAACAAATCCATTTTCAATCACATACTTAAGTTTTAAAGGAAATACCAAAAACTCTTTTGATCTTTTCAAAAACCAAACATGGAAGGCTTTAAAATTCAAATTAACATATCGTAAAAACTCCACCGGCTCTCCTTGGATCATAGCTGGTGGTGGTCGAACTTAAGAGAGCCCACAACGGGTCTTCTCTCGAGTTTATGACCCCAAAATCTCTTGGATTCACTCTTATAGTTTTGTATCAAGAAATCAATTTCCTTGAATACAACCATAGTGATCAATCATCAAAACACTTATACAACACTTACATGCAAATGGAAATTGAGATGTATACCGAAAATAGAGACTAAAAAGAGTAATATCTTTGAGTTTGAGTGAGGTTTGAGTGTTGCATGCAAGAGAGAGAGATGGGAGAGCCGAGAGAGAGATAGAGAGTGTAGCCGAGAGAGAGTGAAGGAAAGAAAGAAAAGAAAGAGAGAAGGGGGAAATGGGGTGCACAGGAAAAGAAAGGAAAAGGGGGGGGGGGAATGAATTTATACACCATCAAAGTCAAGGGCAAATTAGTACATTTTTAAATCCCTTTTTGGCTCATTTGATCCTTTCTTTTTATTCAAATATACATAAAATCAATTATAAAATATATCTCTCTTGGAAAGTCAAAAATTAGTGCAAATGACAATTTTAGCACGTAGATCTCGAAATTAGCTTTTCAACCATTATTTATAATAGATTTTTGAGCGGACGGTTGATTTTATATGAATTTCGCAAGCTCGTCTTAATAATAACATTTTCCACATAATAATCAATTTAAAATTCAAAGACCACCAAATAAATCAACTCATCATTTTTAAAAAGTCTCTAGGACTACTATGAAGATAACAAAACAAATCCCATGCTTTTATCTTACTCGGATAATTTTATAAAAATGTGCGAAGGTTAAATAAACCTTTATTTAAATCACATAATTCCTTTTAAATTCATAAAAATGTCACAAAGCAGACAGTCATGCACACAAACAAGCAATCACACATATTCAATCACATAACAACTCAGGTCTGATCATAGAATTTATCCCTCTTTAATCTTTATCCTTTTCTACGCGTATCGGGTCACGTTCAGCCTGACGGCCCGACGCTCATCGTTTCGATTACGCTTCTCATTATCTTTACCAATCGACACGTCAGTTAGGACGAAATACTTTATTTAAACACTCATTTCATTCAATCACATAGAATTCACATTTTATATTCTTTAATTCCTTATTAGGACGGGTTCCGTTCTACCTGACGGCCCGACAACACAGCTTAACTCCTAAGATGACTCTTTAAATTGGAACGTTTTTATCTACGCTCCAATATTCTAATATACAGAAAAGACAATTAATCAGCACTTAGTCACATAATTATAATCACATCACATAAAACATACTTTATTCACTTAATTACGTCATAAAATTCTCAATCGTCACACAAGATATAGCCAAAAGAAGAATTGTCAAAAATTTTCCAGAATATTAGTGCGGCCGCGCCAGAACTAGCACGCCCGCGCCGCTGAAAACACTATTTCAGCACGGCCACGCCCGAAAGCAACGTGCCCGCGTCCGGTTTCTGCACCAGAATCCTGATTTTAGTCGAAATTGAAGATTTTGAGAGTCCTGGTCATCCTGGAGCCTATATATACCAATAAAAAGTCATTTATAACAACAAGGAGACTTGGTAGAGCAACAAGAAGACCTAGAGAGCACGAGAAGGCTATTGAGAAGAAGACTTTTGTTTTCTTTAATATAGTTGATACTTGGATGCTTGTTTTCGATTTGTCTTTGAACTCTAGTACTCAAATATTATTTATTATCATGCTTTCATTGGAACCCATGGTGATGATGAGTTCGGTTATGAACTAATCATTATCATGGGGTTCTAACAGATTTACTTATGGATTTCTATAGTTAATTTGTTCTAATATCTTGGTGTGTGGTGATTGATTGATATCCTAGTATTAGTTGTGCTTATTCGTCTTATGTGCGTAGGTAACATATAAGATAACGTGTTAATCTCTATTGAAGCAAATGTGAATATAGAGGTTTAGAACTTGCCATGCTAGTATAGGTTTAGGTATTTATAATGCATGACTCGTAGGTAATTTTAACCATCTTACTTGCCCTATGTAATCACGATAGATAACTTGCACATTAAACCTTATGTTGTCAAATTCTATAGACATATAGGGTTTCAACATATTTGGTGTCTATTCAACTTCTATCTCTTTTGTGGATGCTTGGTAGTAGGGTATTCATACAATAAAAGTTGGCATTTACTAGTTTCGTGTTATTTGATTAGTGTTATCACCATTGCATGCTAAGGTTAAGAACAATGACTTTGAATGAAGTAGTAATGAAGTTAGAATCCCATGTTTGTCTCATATAAGTAATTCAACCTCAATTCTCTTAGTTAATGCTATTTAGTATAATCTCGTAGTTTAATCAAAACCCAATTTGTTAATTGTCATAGCATTGAATGATAGCCATACCATTGTTTCATAAGTGCATAAATTGAACTTAACCTAAACCCGTCTCTGTGGGAACGAATCTGATTTATATCTTATACTACTTGTGAACGCGTATACTTGCGTGAATTTTAGCACGTGTTTTTGCCCTAACAATCATACAATTCCTGAGGAGTTAGAGATCTATCATTGCTTCCCAGAATAGTGATATACTCCTCCCTGAACTGAGCTAGCACAACATCTATTTTAGTAGAGAATTTTTTATCTATCCAAGCATCACAGTTTGCATCCTGACCAGCTTCATCAATAATTTTAGCTTGATTTTCTTCAACATCTGTCTGGTAGGAAAGCATGATGGCTTGATAGTCCTGATTGGACATGTTGGATGTGAGCAGCTGTTGAAAGATTTGTGCAAGGGCTCCAAGATGGTAAACTCTAAGAGCTTCAATGGTTGAAGGTTGATCTGCAGTTTATTGGAGCCAATGGGAGATGAGGTGGGGTTGTTGAGGTTGAGAAGTTGAGGGTTGGAGTGTGGGGTCAGAACCACCTATGACACGAGTCACAGTTAGACTCACAGATTGCTCTGTGTTTATGTCAGTGTATTGTCCTCCACTTATAGTGGGAACCTCCAATTGAATTGGATGGGGATTTAAATGGGTTACTGTCATGTACACCAGCCCCAAACCCTTGTTCTTCTTACAAAGCACTATCACATGAATGTGATAAACTTGCCTCTCCTATAGCAGGGTCATTGGCAATTGTACTCCCTGCTTCAATTGTTAGAGCAATTTCAGCCAGGGTTTTGAGGGGAGTTGTTTCTGTGACAGGAACCTCCAATTGAATTGGAGAAGATTTAGATAGCTCCCCTTCAGGAGTACTATCCTCAAACCTTACAGTCCGTGAACACTGATTTGCATATGAAGGTGTATTTTCAACTACCATGGGGTGTTTGGTAAAAATTGATGAATCCCCCATGTTTGTGATGGTGTCATCAAGATCTACCCCAGCTAGTAGCCTCTCACCATCTGAATTTGGTGTCTGGGTGGTGAGCAAGGTTTCTTAAACCATGTCACTTGAGTGAGTTTACACTTGAGGAATGGATTCAAGTGCAGTGTGTGAAGAACAAATTGAGAGATTAAGAGTTGATGTTTAGTAGTGAGTATTGACAGCTCCCCATGAATGGATTAGGGAGCTTCAATTGATGTACTTTCATGGTGTGTGACATCCTTGTTTCTCCTTTCATACACTTGAATTTTGTCAAGTATATGTGCTGACTCTTTACAAGGTGCATTTGGGATAATGCTCTTTTCAGTAGAGACACCATGTTGAGAGGATGCCCCTAGATTCTGTTTAAGTCCCTTGCTTATAACTACATCCTTTTGAGAGGACGGAGAGGTGTTTAGAGTGGTCAACTCAGTTTTCTGGTTTTCTAACCAAGGGAGATTCAGTTGGTTTTTGTTTCTCACCACTCTCACTCAATATTATAAGGGTAACCTCCTTTATCTTCTTTTTACTTTCTTCACCCTTTTGAGAGGATAAAGTGGTTAGTTTTTTAGCAACTATTGGTTTTGAAGAAGTAGGCTCAACATGGGAAGGTTCATGTGGGTGTGCCTATGTTTGTACTTCCACAGGCTCTGGAACCATTGTTGCACTGGGTTGAACTACATTAGGCCTCATGTCAGGCATAGGGTAAGGATAGGTCTTAAATATTTCAATCATGAAAGGTGTTAACCTAAGACCCACCTGTACCTTATTTTTAGTAGTAAATGATCCAAATAAGATTTTGGACACTTGTTTATAGTTTCCTATTAATGACCTATCTACACCTTCAAGCATATGTATGTCATTTACTTTATGATTTAAAGAAGACATAATGAATCTAGGAAGGAAAATTTATTTACCTCTTGAAGTTAATGGCATGATGAGCCTGGTGCTCAATTCCTCCAGAATGTAGTGTTCTACATTAATCTATTTGTTGTTATACATTGAGTAGACCAGCTTCTGAACAACACTAAAAATGTTATCAAATCTTGATTTTCTGCATGTAAAAGCCCTCACCACATAATCAAACAAAAAAGGACCAGTCTCTTATCATATTTTTCTTGTTCATGCTGGCCAAGTTGATTTTCTCAGAGTAGTTGATAAAATCCAAGAAATCTTGCAGCTCCTCCTGAGTTGGAATCCCTACTAGCTTGTTAGTTGAAATGTTCAAGGCCACATTCATGTCAGCTTCAGTTATCTCAACATGTTGTCCTATGATTTGACAGTTAACCACTAAAGTTGAATATTGATCTTCTTGCACAACTGTCCTAGATACATTTGTGTTCCAGAAATCCCCTAACACATCCAAATAGAGAACTGGGTTAACTATAAGGGCTCCAACAAAGTAAGTTTCAGAAAAGAACTTGACAAAGCTTTTGAAAGCTTCAGGAGTTTGGTTGGCATCTAAGAATTCAAGGAAGTTGGTCTCTGTTAGGTAATGAATAACACAGAGATGGGGGGGTGAATGTGTTTTAATGTTTTTGAACTTTTCTTGATTTGTTTATGGTGGTGAACAAAGTAAATTAAATCTTGTAGTGAAATGTGTTAATACTGAAATTAAGCTTCTAACAATAAAGAAAACAGATCTTTCAAAACTCAATTAATTTTATATTAAAATTAAGAATGTCTTGCTATAAAATTTCTAGGCTCTTTGATAATAAAGAGCTTAGCTGCTTCCTTGAGAGAATAGAAAATTTCTGATCTAAATTGTTACAACTAAACAAAGCATCCAGTGTTTACTTTATAGAACAGTAAACACTGGTTATTACATAACATGCAACATCATGTACTAAACCCTATTTTTAGATAATCAAATCTTTCTATTTCTGGCTTTGTGTATCTTTGCTAATCTTCCACACTTGTGACTTTACTTTGCCAGTTAATCTTGGCCCTTGATCTTGTACTCTTCAAGCCGCTTTTGTAGACTTGTCAATCCAACTGATTAAATTATTTGTTGATTGATAATCTTGGATATTGAACTAGTCTGTAATTTGTACTTTGAGTTTGCCTCGAGATCTCCAGTTTTGTACATAGAAAAATTGACATCTCGATAAGTATATTGGCTTATCGAGATCTCTAATTACTCTATAGTGATTTGACTTATCGAAGTCTCTGAGTCCTCTATAAGAGAAACTGGCTTGTCGAGATCTCACTTCTTCATGTCTTCACTTTGACTTATCGATAACTCTGAGTTCTCTAATGACAAATATACTTATCGAGATCTCAGAGTTCTCTAGTGAAGAAATGACTTGTCGATATCTCCAATCTTCATGTCTTCAATTTGGCTTGACGATATCTCTGAGTTCTCTAGTAGCTTTCCTGACTTCTCGATAAGTCATTATGGATTTTTCGAATGACTTATCTATAATACTTAATTTGCAACTTGTAGAGAACTTGACTTAAAATATTTTTTCTAAATTAGATTTATTCAACTCCAAGCTTCTTCATAATTCTTCTGAGGCGTGATCTTCTTGATCTTCTTCCAGATAGAATTCTTAGGCTTGATACTGTTTACAGAAAAAGACTCCAGTCTGCCCTTGAACATTTTTACAAACTTAAGAATTACAATACATAATGCAAACATAGATTATCATACAACTTACTTAGGATTGACAATTTGACTTAGTCTTGTTAATATACTTGCATGTCTTGCACAACAATCTCCCCCAATTTGTGAGAAGATTGCTTAACACAAATTCATGCCTGTTAAGAAGACTAACCCCAAGCTAAAATGGAAAATGAGACTAATATATAAAAAATGACACAATAACAATTATTTATACATGTAGGTAAAGACAATTTTTGCTTTTGTTTCTTCTCTAATGAGATCCTTTAAGTAAACAAGAATTTCTTGTTCTTCTATGAATGGAGTCCCACTTAGAGCTTCCACAAGCTTGAGTTTGCCTGGATTTGGATAATCATCTAGTATATCAATCCTAAATTTTATGAATTTTCTAGTTTTTACATTTAGAATTTTTTCATCCTTGGAAATTGTAATAACCCCAATTTTTGAAACCCTGATGAATAGTAACTTTTGCTGATGATGCTGATTAAGGAAAATTATCAGACCACGCTATATAGGAGTCCTTTTATCGAAATTCTGAGTTCGTATTAGTATTCTATAATGAGAATGAGTGTATGTAAAGTCGTCAGAATTCGAAACCGGACACTTTCATTTTTTCTCGAGAATCCACCAGACACCGTAGGAATTATGTGGAAGGAATAAGAATTAAGGATTTAAACCCAAGGATTATAAAAGGTGATTAAAGAAGAAATAAAGGATATTAAGAAGGATTTATAGAGCCCCTAACAATGAAACCACAGATACGTTTCCTCGAACGATTAACGAGAACAAACGATAAACGAATCGTAAAATAATTAAACGACTAAGTAATGCAAGTGGCAAGGAGGATGGGCTCATTGGTGACCAAACAAGCTTATGTCACCTTCCACTCACATTAATCAACCAATAACCAAACAAATATCTTCTCATCACTTACTTATCACCACAAACCAAGTCAAACACTTTCTCTCCCCCATTTTTATCAAAAAACCCGAGAGGAAAGAGAAATGAAAATGGAGGAAGATGAAATGCTTGTATCTTGAGTTTCCCTTGGCCGTTTTTCGCGTTCTACCTATCAAATCGAAGCCCTCGAGAAGTTCTACACATTTAAGGTGACCACTCTCCTCACCATGACTAGATAGAGAATGTTGTAAACTTTATTTTGATATGTGGTTCGCCTAAAATGGACTTACGGTTTAGGAGAAACGACTGTTTTAGTAAACGGCGTTTCGCGGCGATACTTTTACTAAACGCCGAACTTGTAAAATGTTTTCGGAAATCGTAAAAGGCTTCGTTGGTCCCAAAACTTTTTGATAGCCTGTACGGGAAAATAAATAAGATTCTCACGTTGGAGTTGCCTTAAAAATATTGTTTCTCAATTTAATAAAAATAGTGGAGCTGAGGGTGCGTAATCGACGCCGTTAGTAAACAACCTAGTAGTCGAGCGTTAGCGCTCCTATGTGTCAACAATTGAGTAGTCGCATGGTGACCGAAGGTTAACCTTGTACGTTGATGACATTGTAGGTTACCAGAGCAATTTCAGACCCCGACTACCCCCGTACTCTCAGGATAGTTTTCTACCCGTTATATTGTTGTTGTGATGTATATGTGTATATGCATTATCTTGTGATAAGTGCATGATTGTTATTAGCAAATCTTGCGATATATTGGAGCATGTTGATATGATATATATGCATGCCTGTTTCGTAATCTTGATATCTCCTTGTTAAATTCAAATGCTGATAAGTTGCATAATACCTATGCTAGAGATAAGTAGTAGTTGCGTATACCCTTAGTATAGGGGACCCGAAAGTGAACATTTTTCTAAACCGGAAGTCGATGTTCCCGAGTGTAATATATAATTTTCTATAACTAGTAATTGAATAAGGTATATTCGATAGTTTTGAATAATAATCAAACTTATTTTCGATTATTCAAATAAAGATCGTACTTTCGTATAAGTATATTTTTGCTTATTTATTATTCATTTCAAGTAGGAGTTTAAAACTTCTACTTCAATTATTTTTATAAAGATTATCCTTTATTGGAATATTATTTAAATAATAATATTCAGATATTTTCTAACATATCGGGAATGGTTTATTTTATTTAATCATCATTACTCTAAACATTCCTTAAAATGTTTTCAAGTCTTCAAAATGATTTTAAAAGTTAGAGCGGATCCCAAAACTCATTTTCAGAAATAAGATCTTCCTTTCGAAGGGGATTTAAATATTCGCTCAAAACCTGAGGGATCCGGCTCTGTGGTGTATTTTATATTCACAACAAGGTTGCTGTTTTGAGAAAACAATTTGATTACTTGCCCAACGTTCGGGAAGTAAGTCCATCTAGTTGAGTCGGCATATGCAACATGGGCTCAGTGGGCGTCCATGAAAGTGTAAGTGGCTCAGTGGGAGTCCATCAATGCGTAAGTGGCTGAATGGCAGTCCAGCATAAGCTCCTAATGCGGCGAGGGTGATGACCAGTGGGGGATTCATCCATCTACTAGTAGAAAAGGTGAATTAATTGGTATCTTTGCCTGATCAACAAGATATCAGGTTTATGCCAAAGTTTCTTCTTTCCAAAATTCTTGGGAATGATAACTCTGCTTATACTTCTATAGTAGTAGAGTGTATGAAATGTATATATATAGGTGTATATATATCTGGACTTAATGAAGTATCTCGTAACTTCATTCTTTATAATGATATTTCAAAGATTGAATCTATTCAACTCTTATCTTGTAGTCTCATCTATGTGATGAACTTTTGAAACTGATTATACCTTGAACGATGGTAGTTCAAGTAGTATTCGTAGAAGATATAAGTATATTGGATTATCTAGTAACTTCATCTTTTCAACTTATATCTAGTAAATGATTATCTTATGTATGGCAAAGGTTTTCAGAAAAACATTGACACAAGGTTAGATATATGAGATCACCTTGCAACGATATTTTTATACAGTTATAAACTGGAACTCTGTGTATATTATGCATGGAAGAGGACTTTAAAGATTTTGAAAAGTATATATACATATATACTGAATATTTTACAACTTCGTCGCGTTAAGATATCAAACTTGGTTCATATCTACTTGACCAAGACTTTCATGAGTATTATGATGGGAATGCTCATATATTGTTAATCATTAAACATGTTATTTTGGTGGGCTTGTTACTCACCCTTGCTTTCTTCTTTCATCACACAACAACAGATAGACAAAATGAACAGGACTAAGCTCCCAATTTTCAAGCGGATATGTTACATTCCGCAGTTTCCTGTAGACGGGGATGACGCTGTAGCTGAGGTATGAACTACCAATAGACTAGGTTTTCAACTATTGATGTACCAGACTTATGTATATTTATGAACTGTAATAATGGCAAGGAAAAATGTAAATTTATTCAGAAACCCTTTTAAGGTGTAATGGTTTATAATTGTGGAATAAAATGACTTGTGTTATTTTTGGTATTCATCTATGAGACTATAACTTGTGGTGTATGTGTATATTGTCGGGTCACAGTACGCAGTAGTTGGTTGTTTATTAAGATTAAGTGTTATTAAGGGAAATGGAACTCATGACGACCCGGATCCTCGACCCCGGATTTGGGGGTGTTACAGAAATGGTATCAGAGCCAGGAGTTATAAACCTCAGAGATGATGCGTTGTTAAAATGATAAGTTCACTAAGATAATTAGAACTCCTGCCAAGTTCATAGTCGGACTGCCTAACGTAGTACTGACAATTATAACCCATATGGAAACCCTTTTAAATATCATGACAGTAATATAGTTCGTTATCGTATAGGGCAGCGGGGCACCGAACCGTGAGGTTCAGGAGCATCAGCATGAGGATGTTTTATTACATGTTGGAGATCAAATTGTGAATCCGATAGAGTACCCTAACGAGGGACCGAATGAGATCCATATTGAGAATGTTGTGGTTGAGGATGTTATCCCAGAAGGGATGTTGCAGAGGAGGATCTCGTGGAGGATCCTTACTACAATAAAGAGAGGACCACTGAGGAATTGATGACTGTAGTCAGGGCGACTACCAGAGCTACAATGGCCGTGAAGGTGGCACTAGAGGATGAAGAGTTACCAAGGGCACAGAGGATAATGAGGGCAGAAGGAGTGGGGCTTCCACAACACCAATTATACCAGTATCAGACCCTCACCTAGAGGTTCCTGTAGACATCCATGATGTAACACCCCCAGATCCGGGGTCAGGGATCCGGGTCGTCACGGTCTTTCTTTCCACAATATCACTTCACTTAATTAATAATAATTAACCTTATGCTGTGACCCCATACTAACACACACCACAACCCGTTATAGTCTCAGAGATGAAATTGAAATAAGTACAAGTCTTTGAATCCACAATTTAAAAGTTATTACAACCCAAAATGATTACTTGATAAGTTTACAATTAATTGCCATTATCTGCCACAAGTTATAATTATACATAATTGATTCCCAAAAGTAGAAGGTCTGATCTACAGATATATCTACCTCTGCAGCTATAGCAGCTATGTTCTCAACGGGAAGGCGCGGGGCGCTTCCCACGCTCTTGCGCTGGGTCTGCTTGAGTCTGGCCATCTTTCCTAACTGTTGTTGTGTGATGAAGAAATAAAGCAAGAGTGAGCATTACAGCTCGCAAGATAATATATAGTGTAAACAATAATGCAAGTATCTAAATGGATAACTTACTAGAATCCTTTATCAAGTGCAAGATAATTAATTACTGGATATAAGCAAAAACTAGGGATGAAGTTACCAAATACTTCACTATATTTATATCATTTATAAAGCTACTTGAACTACCACTGTTCAAGGTATAAGGAGCTTTCAACAGTTCATCACATAGATGAGACTACAAGATAAGATTTGAATAGATTAAATCTTTGAAGTATTATTGAAGGAAATGAAGTTATGATATACTTCATTAAGTTCCGATATATATATCCACATATATACCTTCTTTATATAGTTGCTGAAAACCTATGTCATGTAAAGTATGAACAGAGTTTGTAACATCCAATAAATTTTTGGAAGGGAAAAGAATTGTGGCATAAACCCGATATCTTGCTGATCAGGCAAAGATACCAATAAGTAACCATTTCTACTAGTAGATGGACGAATTCCCCACTGGTCATCACCCTGGTCGCAATAGGACCTTATGCTGGACTGCCACTCAGCCACTTACGCATTTGATGGACTCCCACTGAGCCACTTACACTTTCATGGACGCCCACTGAGCCCATGTTGCTTATGCCGACTCGATAGATGGACTTACTTCCCGAACGTTGGGTAAGTAATCAATTCATTTACCAAAACCGCAACCTTGTTGCGAATATAAAATACACCACAGAGCCGGATCCCTCTGGTTTTGAGCGAGTATTTAAATCCCCTTTAAAAGGAAGATCTTAAATATATAAGAAATGAGTTTTGGGATCCGCTCTAACTTTTTAAAAATCATTTTAAAGACTCAAAAACACTTTAAAGAGTGTTTGGAGTAATGCTGATTTAATAAAGTAAATCAGTCCCAATATATTAGAAAATATCTGAATATTATCATTTAAATAATATTCCCTTAAAGAATAATCTTTATACAAATAATTGAAGTAGAAGTTGTAAAACTTATACTTGAAATGAGTATTAAATAACCAAAGATATACTTATACGAAAATACTATCTTTATTTGAATAATCAAAAAAATAAGTTTGATTATCGACACCTTATTCTTTAGTAAAATAAAGAATACATTTCAGAAAATAATCGGAGTCATAGGTCCTCATATGAATATTCAAATAATATTCAATTAAATAATATAAGCGGAGTCATCTGTCCTCGAATGAATATTCAAGTAATATTCATTAAATAATATAAAGTGAGTCATCAGTCCTCGAATGAATATTCAAGTAATATTCATTAAATAATATAAAGTGAGTCATAAGTCCTCGAATGAATATTCAAGTAATATTCATTAAATAATATAAAGTGAGTCATAAGTCCTCGAATGAATATTCAAGTAATATTCATTAAATAATATAAAGTTATCGAATAAACCTTATTCGATTAATAGTTTAAAAAAAACCATAATATATATATAAATATATATATATATATATATATATATCATATACTCGGGAACATCTACTCCCGGTTTTAGAAAAGGGTTCACCTTTGGGTCCCCTATACTCAGGGTATACGCAACTACTGCTTATCTCTGACATAGGTATTATGCAACTAATAAGCATTTGAACCAACAGATATATAAATCAAGAATACGAAACAGACATGCATATATACCATATCACATGCTCCAATATATCACAAGAATTTGCTAATAACAAATATGCATTTATCACAAGATCATGCATATACACATATACATCACAATAACAGTTATACGGGTAGAAAACTTGCCTGAGCGACTGGGGGTTACAAATGGCTTGGGATGAGTCTGGTAACCTATAAACAACATATAATTTGGAATTAAACCAAAGTCACTTATAAATCTATACTTTAATCAATTTAGACTCTAACGCTCGCTTTGCGCTTAATGATTCACTTAAGTCGCTCGAGTACCCTCGGCTCCACCATTTTTAATAAATTAACCATTACGAGTTTTAAGGCAATTCTTTCGCGAGTGTCTTACCAACTGCCTATTACACTTTACATAAATGTTTCATACTCCAATTAGTCCTTTAAGGTCTTTAACCTATGTTTCAAAGTAAGGCGAGGGGTAATGGTTCGTTCGCGAAACGTCGTTACTTAAAACGGCCGTTTCTCCTAAACTGTACATCGGAATCAAACGAACCACATATCAAAACGAAGCTCGTAACATGAACTATCTAATCATGGCAATGGTCAAAACCTAGCAGGGAGTTCTGGGGTCCTAATGTTAAGAACAAAACAGCCTAAAGTAAATCGGACATTACGACGGCTATGTTTACGCGATTACCCAAATTTAAAACACTCCATTTCAACCCACAATCAATCCACAATCACAACCCAATCAAAACTCCATTCATACTACATCATAACAGCCCCAAAAACTCGACATTAACAATTTATACTTATTCTTAAACTTGAATTTAACTACACTTAAGTTCATTAATCAACAATCCAAGAACTACCACTCCAAAAACTTCACAAAATCAACTAATCTCTACATTTACAACTAGCAAGCCTCTCATGAATTATAACAACAAAACTAAACCTAATTACTCAAATAAAGTTAGGGTTTGGAGGGGTTATACCTTCCTTGGAGAGTGGAGAATCAAGAGAATGGCTTGGAATCACCCTTAAAGTCCTTATCCAAGCTTAATCTAAACAAAACTTCAAGAACAAAAAATTTAGTTCTTGAAAAACACTATTCACCATCTTCTTCCATGATTTTTAGGAAGAGATTGTGAATGATTTAGGAGCTCAAACTTATAGGATATCCATAACTATGCATAAGGAGTCTTAGATAATTACCTTGTAATTTAACAAAGCTTGGAACTATGATTTTGACTTTCTTGCTTTGGAAAAGAAGAAGAAGCCGAGAGCAAGGAAGAAGAAATGAAAAGTTTTGTGTTTTTGGTGAAAATGAAATGTTTGGCTTGGTTGGTTGATTTTTTTGATTTGTTTTGTTTTGCTTCTTACCTTTTTACCATGGTAATTTTTGTGTGGTTCTAATTCAACCAACAACACACTTTCTTGGTCATGCTTATGTCACCATGTGATGTCACCCTCCCTCCTTTGTCCTCTTCTCATTGGTTTGATGACATCATCCCCTCTAATCTCTTTGATTAGCTTTTAATTATTTGACTAATGACCACTGATCTGTTATACGGTTCGCTTAACTTTCGTTTTCGTTTATCGTTTGAGGGATCATACCCGGGATCTTATTACTTAGGTTCCCTTAACCTTTCTCAATACATTATATTCCTTTTTATGATCCTCTATTAAAATCCTTGAATTTAAATCCTTTTTATCCTGTTACCTTATACTCAATTCTTTCGATATCTGGTGGATTTCCGGGAAAAATCAAAGTGTTCGGATTTGGATTCTGACGATCTTTACATACACTTATATATCATATAGAGTACCAATAAAATCCCAGAATATCCATATAAGAACCCCTACATAGTGTGGCATGAAAAGTTTTCTTGTTCAGAAATATCAGCAAAAACACTATTCATAAGGGTTACAAAAAGTTCAAAATTTTGGGGTTATTACAGTCTCCCCTCCTTAAAAGGATTCCATCCCGGAATCAAATAGAAAACAAACGGGGGTACTTTTCTAGCATTGCGCTCTCTAGCTCCCAAGTTGATTCTTCCACATTATGATTCTGCCATAGCACTCTGACTAGGTTGATCACTTTGTTCCGAAGCACCTGCTCCTTCTAATCCATAATCTTTACTGGTTTCTCCACGTAAGTTAGATCTGGTTGCATATCCATATGCTCGTACTCCACTATGTGTCTGGCATCCCGATGATACTTCCTTAGCATTGACACATGGAACACATTATGAACTTGTTGTAGGTTCGGGGGTAAGGCTAGCTCGTAAGCCAACTTCCCAATCCGTCTTAGTATCTCAAAAGGTCCAATGTATCTTGGGCTTAGTTTTCCTTTCTTTCCGAATCTCATTAACCCCTTCCAAGGGGATACTTTTAGTAGTACTAAGTCCCCTACTTCATACTCCTTGTCCTTTCGGGCTAGGTCTGCATATTTCTTTTGTCTGTCTTGGGCTGCTACCAGCCGTCCTCTGATGAGATCCACTATGTCTTTGGTCCTTTGGACCACTTTGGGTCCGAGCATCTTTCGCTCTCCTACTTCATCCCAGTATAAGGGAGATCGACACCTTCACTACAAGAAAAATATTAATAGACATCACACATTAGACATCAGTTACTGATGCCACTGATGTCTAAAGCATAATAGACATCACCCCGTATTTATTTGATGTCTTTCTATTTTTAAGACATCATTTATTTGAAAACCGATGTCTTAAGTTCAATTTTAAAAATTGAACGCGCGCCTGCCCAATTCATTTCCCACTTTAACCAAATTTTGACTCCCTCCCTAACCATTTTTCTATTCCCCCTTTACCAGATGCATTAAATAAAAACTAAAAACAAACACCTTATATCATTTCTCTCTATCTCTCACTTCTCTCTCTCTCTCTCGAATTTTTTTCTCTCTCTCTCCCTCTCACTCTCTCTCAAATCTCACCATCAAAGACCCTGGATTTGGTCTTCTACTCACCCAATTACTCACCTCTATCTCTCGACTTTTACCTCTCAAGTACTCATCCCAATTTGATTTTTTCAAACTCCGATTCGATGAGTGGATAAGGTCAGTTGGTTGACTTGGCTGGATTGATTATTTTGAACCTTAATTCGGTGAGTAAATATAGTAGATTAGCATTTATAAGCATATTTGAATTTGGGATTTTCTAAATCAAAACCCTAATTTTTAAATTAGGATTCTACTTGTAATGTATTGTATTTGTTATAAAAATTAATTTATCAAGAACTCTAAGCATCATATCTCTTGATGTACAGGCCTCATATGATGTTAACACTCATGTGCTTCCTCTCCACATTTGATTTCCTAATTTGAATGAAATAGGTGTTTGTTTGACTACGGTGAATAATTTTACTTATGAATGTTAAGATAACTACAAACAATCAGCTATATAACTCTTATTATTTTGTTTGAGAGAAGCATAATATCAATATGTTGTTCATCTGTTGAATGAATAGCCGAATATGATTGTCAGGCATGACTTGTGAGTTATACATCTCTATTTTGGTCATTTTTTTATTAAAAAAAAGTTATCTCAAGAAAAAAGTTAGCCAAAACAGCACAGCCACGTGACAAATTTAAAATGCAACTGTTGAATAAATCCCCAAAGCAGCCGCTGGAAACAAAAAATAATGTTGATTCATATTTTTGTATTTAGTAATGTGTGTTTTAATCTGTACAGAACCTGCTTCTTGGTTTATGGTTGTCTGCTGTAACTCCTGATTGTTATAAAGTTCATGATCCTCCCACAAAGGTAATCTTTTTTGTCATTTGGATTTAGGAAAGAAAGAGCTATGAGTTTCTTTTGTAGTGTTTTAAGAAATATATTTTCCATTCGCAGGGTTAAGGATGATAGGAGTAATCATCCAGCGCTGATAAGGGAGAACAAATTTTTAAATGCATTTAGAGGTATAACCCGTCATAGATGGTAAAAGTGAAGGAAATACTAAGTTTAACTTGTTTTTATTTCTCTTTTACTTTCCAAATGATAGGTAGATGATTGGGAAAAAGTGCTTTTATTTCCTTTTTCTTACAGATTATTGTAGTTGTACATACGGATGATATATTCTTTAAGGTTTAGTATCTTCAACTTACTTTAGAATAATCTCCAAATGCTTATGTTGTGAGAACCAATATGTGGAACTCAAATAGTAAGGTGTCATTTCATTAGGTATTACATTGTAATATGTACACAATATAAAATATTGACAGACAATATCTCCTTATTTAATTTTTATTTATAACCCTGTATTAGAATCTGAATTGCATTTGTGTAGTGGTATTGTATCTGATGTCTGTTGCATTCAGGGTTTACGATAATGATTATGTGATGGGGAAGTATTTCTTTGTTTCAGGGTTTGACATCGTCTGGATATTTATTAGTTGTTGGTGATGATAATCAAATGTGTGAGCTTCACCCAGACAGTGATAGGTAATCATATTTTATTTCTTATAGAGACACGACATGCATAGAAGCCTGCATATTTGTGTTGCAAACATTGTAATACATCTGTGATGTTTACTTAATATTTACTATAATTACTATATGAAGTGTCTCAATCAGAATTAAATTCTTTTAGATAAATAGCTATTGATTTGCTGGGTTGAAAATATAGTTTAAATGATACTGATGTCACTCATCAAGTGACACGTAGGATTATTTAGGTAGATTTCAGAGAGACTATATATTTGAAATGTTGTTCACTTATGAGATCATCTTGTTTGATACGGTTATACCTAATCTTTTCTATTAATTTTTTTCCATAACTTTGCACCTTTTCCCAGTTTATGTAATTTTTTGTTGTTACTCAACATGGGCTACATCTGAGGCAGAGTCTACAGAAAAAAGAGAGTCCAACAAATTTCTAGTGCTTATTCTCTTGTTTTCTGTTATCCTGACGGCTATTGCCTTTGCTGATTTAAAAGATAAAGCTATTAGTTTATACAATTTGTGCCATGTGAAAATTGCAGAACAAGTGATAATGTATCACCATCCACTATGTATCTTTGCCCTGATCTTCTTAACCTTTATTTTATTTTATTATTTCTATCTTTGAATCCAGCATTGGGTCTTTTCTCCTCCGTCTGTTGTATTGTCTTTAATTTGTAATATTTTTTGTATTTTGTTATAGAAACGTATGTTTAATTTTATATAATTGCGGCTTGTTGTTCACTGTACGATATAGATGTTAAAGAAATCCGTGATCTCATATGTCATGCAGGATGCTTAAAAAGGCTTCACTCTTATCTAGGATCAAAACATGAACAATATATGGAACACTTGTATGATTTTCATACTCTGAACTGGAAATTGCAACAAACAAGTTCTCCAACTCTAATTTGATAGGAATAGGGGGAAGCAACCATGTGTACCTAGGCCTTCTCAAAGATGGCAGTAAAGTTGAAATTAAACGGATGAAAGCTGAGGGAGAGATGGGTGTCGAGAATAATTTCAATGTATTAACAATTTGGTTTTAATAGAATAGGAATATTCAAGTCATATTTGTTTTACTCACTAATGTGAGAATGATAATATTAGAATATTTTTTGTTAATGGTGAATTCATTTTTTATTGTTATTTTGGTCCAAAAGTAATTTGATTTTTGTATTGTGTAAGTAGTGTAATAACTGAATATACATCATTTTTATTGTGTAAAAATTGGTGTAATAAAATACAAATCAGTTTTTGTAAGTGCAAACTGATGTTTACAACCTATATAGACATCAGGTCAAAGTGATGTTTAATTGACCACATAGACATCAACTTTTCAGAATAAAATCGATGTCTAATGGGGTAAAAGACATCGGTGTATGACCGATGTCTAGAATAGAAATCACCGACATCAACATCGGTTGTAAAACAACATAGACATCGGTTAGAAACCGATGTCTATGGACATTTTTCTTGTAGTGCTTCTTCCGTACAGGGCCTCATAAGGCGGCATTCCGATGCTAGCATGAAAGCTATTGTTATAAGAAAACTCGATCAACGGCAAGTGATCATCCCAACTTCCTTTAAAGTCTATTGCACAGACTCTCAACATATCCTCTAGTGTCTGGATGGTCCTTTCACTCTGCCCATCCGTCTGGGGATGGTACGCGGTACTCATATTTAACTTGGTCCCCGCACATTCTTGAAAGCTCTTCCAAAATCTGGAGTTGAACCTGGGGTCTCGGTCTGAGACAATGGACGCTGGGACTCCATGTCGCGTCACTATTTCGTTAAGGTAAATGTCCACCAGTCTATCGACTGTGTATCTCTCATTGATAGGAATGAAATGAGCTGACTTTGTCAGTCGGTCTATAATCGCCCATATGGCATCATGGTTGGCTTTCGTCTTTGGTAAACCGACAACAAAATCCATGGCTATCTGTTCCCATTTCCATTCGGGAATCTCCAGGGGTCGTAAAAGTCCACTGGGTCTCTGATGCTCTGCCTTTACTCTTTGGCAAGTCAAATATTTGCTTACCCATTCTGCTACGTCCCTCTTCATGTTGGGCCACCAGTAATATTCCTTCAAATCCCTATACATCTTGGTGCTTGCCGGGTGAATGGAATACTTTGAACTATGGCTTTCATCCAAAATCTCATTTTTAAGCTCTTGAACGTTCGGAACCCAAATCCGGTAGGAGTACCTCATTATCCCTTTATCATCTTTCTCAGTATGGATCTCTTCTCCAGTCATTGACTCTCTGCCTTCATTCATTATTTTCTCTTGGCACAATCTGATCTTTTCCAATAACTCTGGCTGCATTGAGATCTCAGAAAGCTTTTCAGTTCCGGTTCCGGTTACCTTTATTTCTATTTCCATTCTCTCAAAATCCTTTATCAATTCTTCCGAAGTCGTTATCATTCTGAGTCTTTCTTTTCTACTAAGGGCATCAGCCACCACATTGGCTTTCCCCGGGTGATAGAGAATCTCACAATCATAGTCCTTGATTCGCTCTAACCATCTCCTCAAGCGCATGTTGAGATCTTTCTGCGTAAATATGTACTTAAGGCTCTTGTGGTCTGTGAAAATCTCGCACTTCTCTCCATACAAGTAGGGCCTCCAAATTTTTAGGGAAAAATCTATTGCGGCGAGCTCAAGGTCATGAGTAGGATATCTAATCTCGTTTTCCTTCAGTTGTCTCGACGCATACGCAATCACTTTACCGTGCTGCATAAGCACACTATATATCACAAAATCTCCTTTTCCGTCTGGCAATGCCAACACCGGGGCCGTTACCAACCTTTTCTTTAATTCCTGAAAACTGTTCTCGCATTTCTCCGTCCATTTAAACTTCTCTATCTTACGAGTAAGTCGTGTCAAAGGGGCTGCGATCTTCGCAAAGTCCTGTACAAATCTACGATAGTAGCCGGCCAATCTTATGAAACTCCTTACCTCTGTGGGTGTGGTTGGCCTTTCCCAATTTGAGACCGCCTCTATCTTGGAGGGGTCGACCAATACTCCTTCTTTATTGATCACATGTCCTAAAAACTGTACTTCATTCCGCCAGAATTCACACTTCGAGAATTTGGCATATAACTGCTCCTCTCTGAGTATTCCTAGAGCTATCCTCAAATGCTCTGCATGTTCTGCCTCAGTCCTTGAGTAGATTAAAATATCATCGATAAAAACTATCACACACTTATCCAAGTACTTCTTAAATACTCTGTTCATTAAGTCCATGAAAGCCGCTGGGGCGTTGATTAATCCAAAGGACATTACCAAGAACTCATAGTGCCCATACCTGGTACGGAACGCTGTCTTGGAAATATCTTCGGGTTTAATCTTTAGTTGGTAATATCCAGTTCTTAGGTGAATCTTGGAAAAATAAACAGCATCCTTTAGTTGGTCGAACAGATCGTCAATTCTAGGTAACGGGTACCTGTTCTTTATGGTTAGCTTGTTCAACTCTCGATAGTCGATGCACAGCCTCATGCTCCCATCCTTCTTCCTTACAAATAACACTGGTGCTCCCCACGGAGACACACTAGGTCTTATCATACCCTTATCCAAAAGTTCCTGCAATTGGGTAGCTAATTCCTTCATTTCTAATGGGGCTAACCGGTAAGGTGCTTTTGAAACTGGCACCGTCCCTGGGGCCAACTCAATAGCAAATTCAATCACTCTATGGGGTGGTAATCCCGAAAGGTCTTGTGGGAATACGTCTTCAAATTCGTTGACTACCGGAATATCTTGTAAGTTGGGCACCTCCTTCTGCGTGTCCACCACATAGGCTAGGTAAGCCTCATTTCCTTTTCATAGCATCCTTCTGGCCTGGGCCATAGTCAAAAATTTATGCGTCTGCCTCTTTCCTCTAAATATAACTTCTTTCTTTCCTGGGATATTTAACTTAACTTTCTTCCCCTTACAGTCTATCTGAGCATCATTGCTAGATAGCCAGTCCATTCCCAAAATTATATCAAACTCCTCTAATTTAAAAGGAATCAGATCAACACTAAAAGATTGCTCCCCTATGCCTAACTCACAGGCGGGGTGAATCTGGTTAACAGGAATAATTTCGTGATTGGCTATTTCTACTTGTAAGGGTTCTATCAAGGGTTCAGACTTAAGTCTTAATTTATGCGCAAGGTCCTTTGATATAAAAGATTTAGTTGCTCCCGAATCAAATAAAACGTTTGCACTGACTGAATTTAGAGAAAGGGTACCTGCTATCACATCTGAGTCTTTCATAGCATCCTGGACTGTCATGTTGAAAGTCCTCGCAGTAGGTGGCTTATTGGAGGCAGCCCTGCTGGCTCCTGAAGCTGCTGGTTTGTTCATTGGGCATTCCCTCTTCCAATGACCCGGGCGTCCACACTGATGACAAGTGGTGGTTGGAATGACGGCAGGGGTTGATGAAGGGCACATAGTTGAATAGTGACCTTCTCGACCGCACTTAAAGCAGGTTACTGGATTTCCTTTACACTCCCCAGTGTGCATCCTTCCACAAGTGTTATAGGCTGGCAATGGGGGTCGAGACTGGTTGGAATAGGACATTCTTGACTTCTGGCCGCTCTGGCTCACATTCACGCTCATTGGCCGCTTAAACCCAGTGTTCTTTCCCGGTAGGGACACTGCTCCTCGATTAAATCTAGTTGGGAAGCTCCTTCCTGCGGAACCTCCACCCATGCTCATGCTTTTCCTCTTTTTTTCCTTCTTCTCTCTTTCCCTCTGCATCTGTTCATTTTCGGCTTCTACAATTGTTGCTTTTTGCACCAGAGTGGCATAATCAGTAAGCTCAAGGATTGCCACCCTATTCTGAATCAACGGTTTTAGCCCCTGCTGAAACCTCCTAGCTTTCTTTTCCTCGGTGCTCACAAATTCCGGCACAAACCTTGATAACTCAGTAAATTTCACTTCGTACTCTGCTACAGATAAATTATTCTGCTTTAGCTCCAAGAACTTGAGCTCCATCCGGTTTTCCATAAACCTCGGGAAATATTTTCCCAGAGACAACTGACTGAATCTCTCCCAGGTTATAATAGCATCTATCTCCATGTTTTTCTTGGCCTCCCACCAGTAGTTAGCCTCTCCTTTCAGAAGGTAGGTAGCAAATACAGTCTTCTGTGCCTCATCGGTACTTAAAATCTCAATGGATTTCTCCATTTCCTTTAATCATGTCCTTGCCTCAACTGGGTCGGCTGATCCGTGGAACTCAGGTGGCTTAAGGGACTTAAAAGCCCTGAAAGAGTTTGCCACAACATTGTTATTTCCTTGAGGGGGTGGGTTGGGTTGACGTTCCAAGTTCTGCCTTAGTAGTTGCATGAACTGGCCCATGGGATCCATGCCTGGGTTTGGTACTGGTTGCTCAACCTCAGTTTCTCCTTCTTCAGCCTGTATCTCAAATCCCTTAACATCATATGTTTCCTCCTCCTCTTCATACAGGGAGTCATCCTGTTCAACATAATCCTCGTCTTCCTCTTCACTGTGTTCCTGGTTCCTATCATCCCGGTTATGGCTTCCCTGGTCCTCAGATCCAGGATTCGCCCTAGTTCCAATCTTTCTTGCCGGCATGATACTGATAATTATTTGGGGAAATTCAACGTTA
The DNA here is from genome assembly GCF_009905375.1 of Apium graveolens. Taxonomy (NCBI): domain Eukaryota; kingdom Viridiplantae; phylum Streptophyta; class Magnoliopsida; order Apiales; family Apiaceae; genus Apium; species Apium graveolens. The sequence goes on along the minus strand of NC_133647.1, from coordinate 50,016,184 downwards.
GGTCACAATCATACACAACATTGTGCCTTGCACAGTTCTATAATGGGGAGAATGTATCTCGCAATTCTATTATATTATGACAGTTCTAATAAGAAGTGCAGTAATAATAATGATAAAAACAATGATCTCGTCACTAAGGAACTGAACCGAAAGGAAACAAATATATACATAATGCGAGAAATACATAGTTTGATCTGGTCAAAAGTACAACAGTGCTACAGCCATCTGTCCCAAAAGTGATACACAATAGTCTATCTGTCTAGTCAGAAAAAGGGATGCTATATACAAGTCAACTATCCCGGAAAATTGGCTCTTACTAAGGCCTCGACTAACTAGACAACTAGACTATCCCATCGTCAGTCCTGAATCACACACCGGAGCGGGTCAGCTCCCATACCTTTTCCATCGCACGAGGAAGATATAGTCGGCCTGCCACCTGGAGATCCTACCATGCCTGTCCCCCTGGAGCGATCTGAGTCTTGCTCGGGACGTGAGCTCTATCCCCGTCAGCTCCCTCCTCAAGGATCGGGGTATAGCAGCCCTAGTCTTATAAGCTCGGGTACGCCTACCCGCCCTCTCCGCATCCAACTCCCTCCTGGCCTCATCCAGCCGGGCCTCAGCAACAGCCACTCGGGTCCTCAATACATCCTGAACATAGCCGTGGGCTAACAAAGACTACCTATGGGCAGGGTCGAGAGGTGGTGAATCCGGAGCCGCTGGGGGTGCCTCCTCGGTCTGCCTAGGCTCGGAAGTATGGGTCTCTGAGCTGTCATCATAGGGGATCCAAGATAGTGGTGGAGGGGTAGGAGCTCTGACCACCGGGAGTGTGGGTAAAGGGGTACCAGTGTCCACTACCATAGCTCCGACACGCTCCTCAGCTATTGGGACCACATCCGGGTCCTCCTCATCTAAAATAGAAATGACCTCTGTCTCTGACTCCTCTGAGGGGTCCTCCTCATCCTCCTCCATCTCAGGCTGCTCCTGATCCTCGACATCTAGCAGTGCCTCATCATGCTCATGCTCGAACATCTCAGGGTCCTCTATCTCATGCGCCTACACATTAAACGAGCTAAGTTACTATCATGATACTTATAAGGGTTCCCGTAAGGGTTTTAACTGTCAGCGCTACTTTAAGTAGTCCGACCATGAACTTGGCAAAAGTTCTTATTATCATTGTGAGTTTATTATTATATCGTCGCATCATCTCTGAGGTTTATAACGCTTAGCTCCGATACCATTTCTGTAACACCCCCAGATCCGGGGTCAGGGATCCGGGTCGTCACGGTCTTTCTTTCCACAATATCACTTCACTTAATTAATAATAATTAACCTTATGTTGTGACCCCACACTAACACACACCACAACCCGTTATAGTCTCAGAGATGAAATTGAAATAAGTACAAGTCTTTGAATCCACAATTTAAAAGTTATTACAACCCAAAATGATTACTTGATAAGTTTACAATTAATTGCCATTATCTGCCACAAGTTATAATTATACATAATTGATTCCCAAAAGTAGAAGGTCTGATCTACAGATAGATCTACCTCTGCAGCTATAGCAGCTATGATCTCAACGGGAAGGCGCGGGGCGCTTCCCACGCTCTTGCGCTGGGTCTGCTTGAGTCTGGCCATCTTTCCTAACTGTTGTTGTGTGATGAAGAAATAAAGCAAGAGTGAGCATTACAGCTCGCAAGATAATATATAGTGTAAACAATAATGCAAGTATCTAAATGGATAACTTACTAGAATCATTTATCAAGTGCAAGATAATTAATTACTGGATATAAGCAAAAACAAGGGATAAAGTTACCAAATACTTCACTATACTTATATCATTTATAAAGCTACTTGAACTACCACTGTTCAAGGTATAAGGAACTTTCAACAGTTCATCACATAGATGAGACTACAAGACAAGATTTGAATAGATTAAATCTTTGAAGTATTATTGAAGGAAATAAAGTTATGATATACTTCATTAAGTTCCGATATATATATCCACATATATACCTTCTTTATACAGTTCCTGAAAACCTCTGTCATGTAAAGTATTAACAGAGTTTGTAACATCCAATAAATTTTTGGAAGGGAAAAGAATTGTGGCATAAACCCGATATCTTGCTGATCAAGCAAAGATACCAATAAGTAACCTTTTCTACTAGTAGATGGACGAATTCCCCACTGGTCATCACCCTGGTCGCAATAGGACCTTATGCTGGACTGCCACTCAGCCACTTACACATTTGATGGACTCCCACTGAGCCACTTACACTTTCATGGACGCCCACTGAGCCCATGTTGCTTATGCCGACTCGATAGATGGACTTACTTCCCGAACATTGGGTAAGTAATAATTCATTTACCAAAACCGCAACCTTGTTGCGAATATAAAATACACCACAGAGCCAGATCCCTCTGGTTTTGAGCGAGTATTTAAATCCCCTTTAAAAGGAAGATCTTAAATATATAAGAAATGTGTTTTGGGATCCGCTCTAACTTTTTAAAAATCAAAATAAAGACTCGAAAACACTTTAAAGAGTGTTTGGAGTAATGCTGATTTAATAAAGTAAATCAGTCCCAATATATTAGAAAATATCTGAATATTATCATTTAAATAATATTCCGTTAAAGAATAATCTTTATACAAATAATTGAAGTAGAAGTTGTAAAACTTATACTTGAAATGAGTATTAAATAACCAAAGCTATACTTATACGAAAGTACTATCTTTATTTGAATAATCAAAAAAATAAGTTTGATTATCGACACTTTATTCTTTAGTAAAATAAAGAATACATTTCAGAAAATAATCGGAGTCATAGGTCCTCATATGAATATTCAAATAATATTCAATTAAATAATATAAGCGGAGTCATCTGTCCTCGAATGAATATTCAAGTAATATTCATTAAATAATATAAAGTGAGTCATAAGTCCTCGAATGAATATTCAAGTAATATTCATTAAATAATATAAAGTGAGTCATAAGTCCTCGAATGAATATTCAAGTAATATTCATTAAATAATATAAAGTTATCGAATAAACCTTATTCGATTAATAGTTTAAAAAAAACCATAATATATATATATAAATATATATATATATATCATATACTCGGGAACATCTACTCCCGGTTTTAGAAAAGGGTTCACCTTTGGGTCCCCTATACTCAGGGTATACGCAACTATTGCTTATCTCTAGCATAGGTATTATGCAACTAATAAGCATTTGAACCAACAGATATATAAATCAAGAATACGAAACAGGCATGCATATATACCATATCACATGCTCCAATATATCGCAAGAATTTGCTAATAACAAATATGCATTTATCACAACATCATGCATATACACATATACATCACAACAACAGTTATACGGGTAGAAAACTTGCCTGAGCGACTGGGGATTACAAATGGCTTGGGACAAGTCTGGTAACCTATAAACAACATATAAGTTGGAATTAAACCAAAGTCACTTATAAATCTATACTTTAACCAATTTAGACTCTAACGCTCGCTTTGGGCTTAACGATTCACTTAAGTCGCTCGAGTACCCTCGGCTCCACCATTTTTAATAAATTAACCATTACGAGTTTTAAGGCGATTCTTTCGCGAGTGTCTTACCAACTGCCTATTACACTTTACATAAATGTTTCATACTCCAATTAGTCCTTTAAGGTCTTTAACCTATGTTTCAAAGTAAGGCGAGGGGTAATGGTTCATTCGCGAAACGTCGTTACTTAAAACGGCCGTTTCTCCTAAACCGTACATCGAAATCAAACGAACCACATATCAAAACGAAGCTCGTAACATGAACTATCTAATCATGGCAATGGTCAAAACCTAGCAGGGAGTTCTAGGGTCCTAATGTTAAGAACAAAACAGCCTAAAGTAAATCGGACATTACGACGGCTATATTTACACGATTTCCCAAATTTAAAACACTCCATTTAACCCACAATCAATCCACAATCACAACCCAATCAAAAATCCATTCATACTATATCATAACAGCCCCAACAACTCAACATTAACAATTTATACTTATTCTTAAACTTGAATTTAACTACACTTAAGTTCATTAATAAACAATCCAAGAACTACCACTCCAAAAACTTCACAAAATCAACTAATCTCTACATTTAAAACTAGCAAGCCTCTCATGAATTATAACAACAAAACTAAACCTAATTACTCAAATAAAATTAGGGTTTGGAGGGGTTATACCTTCCTTGGAGAGTGGAGAATCAAGAGAATGGCTTGGAATCACCCTTAAAGTCCTTATCCAAGCTTAATCTAAACAAAACTTCAAGAACAAAAAATTTAGTTCTTGAAAAACACTACTCACCATCTTCTTCCATGATTTTTAGGAAGAGATTGTGAATGATTTAGGAGCTCAAACTTATAGGATATCCATAACTATGCATAAGGAGTCTTAGATAATTACCTTGTAATTTAACAAAGCTTGGAACTATGATTTTGACTTTCTTGCTTTGGAAAAGAAGAAGAAGCCGAGAGCAAGGAAGAAGAAATGAAAAGTTTTGTGTTTTTGGTGAAAATGAAATGTTTGGCTTGGTTGGTTGATTTTTTTGATTTGTTTTGTTTTGCTTCTTACCTTTTTACCATGGTAATTTTTGTGTGGTTCTAATTCAACCAACAACACACTTGCTTGGTCATGCTTATGTCACCATGTGATGTCACCCTCCCTCATTTGTCCTCTTCTCATTGGTTTGATAACATCATCCCCTCTAATCTCTTTGATTAGCTTTTAATTATTTGGCTAATGACCGCTGATCTGTTATACGGTTCGCTTAACTTTCGTTTTCGTTTATCGTTTGAGGGATCATACCCGGGATCTTACTTAGGTTCCCTTAACCTTTCTCAATACATTATATTCCTTTTTATGATCCTCTATTAAAATCCTTGAATTTAAATCCTTTTTATCCTGTTACCTTATACTCAATTCTTTCGATATCTGGTGGATTTTCGGGAAAAATCAAAGTGTTCGGATTTGGATTCTGACGATCTTTACATACACTTATTGTCACACCCCCAACTTAAATAGCAAAATAATTATAGCTATTACATCATTTTAATGAGTATTACACAACCAAAATCCAAGATCTTACAGTTTAGGGTTTGGAACAGCCCAACACTACCAACTATTACATCTGATTACAAATACCGAGTCCTCACACAACTATTATTACTTATTCTACCTGAGCTCGAACATAAGCATCAGCATCACAGGTCTTACGGGCAGTCTGCTTGAATCTAACCATGGCTGCTAGCTGTAATATCAGGGTAAAGCAAGAAGTGAGCCAAAAGCTCAACAAGTGCTAACAATACAACGCAAAGCATAAATCGAGATATACCTTTAGGAATGACAATGGAATGACATAATCAATGATAATCGAGAGATAAAACTTATGTGAGTTGGCATCATTTTGCTTGCATCAAAACAAATTTTAAAATCATTCTTAATCAAAATCATTTTATGACGCTACGGATTACAGCCGGTGATCAGCCGCGAAGTAATCCCGAACCTCGCTGGGTTCTAAAACATTATTGGGAATCCCTAGGCAACTTTTAAGCCTAATATAAGTGTGGAAAGGACTCGCGTCTCAGTCCAGATCCACCATTCAAGAAAACATTTGTCCCCCTTTGGGACTGAAAAATCCACCTTTTATTCATTTTGAAAACTGATGCCGATTTATGACAAAATCTCTTTTGACTGAAATCATTTTTTTTTATCAGGGGATTATAGATCAACTTGAAACACTGGAAATATGACACTAAATCTCAGGGCCATGATCCACTAGACTTTACTATATTAGGGTAATCGAGAGATTTCCATAAACAAGAATTTTGACAAGGAAATTAAGCAAGGCTATTGGATAATATGAAAGAGTAATGCCAAACTAGGCTTAAAGCAATGGTTGTAGACAAGGTATAGGTATTAGAACATCAAGAAGATAAGCATCACTGGTTCCAATAGGATAGAGGTGCTAAAATATAAAGGAAGTGATCATCAGCTCAAGATATAACAGGGTATCAAGCTTTAGGGTAAGGATAGGGTTATCAAACAATCATGAATGAATTTAAGAAATGATTGGCTTTTAGGTATCAAGATAAAGTTTCTATCGAGGTTATTTCAAGAGTTGAATCAAAGCATCAGGGTGCAACATCAAGATTTCTCAGGGATCAATAGCATGATAATCAAAAGGATCAATAAGGTATTATAACACATCTCTATTTTATCATGGCATTAAACTATCATGAAAGACTTTTGAACTACTTGCAATACGTACTCGAGGGTTCATGGCATCTCTATGTAACTCAAAGATAAACAAAAGATATGCTTGATTTAAATACATCAAAATGACTCAGGATAATTGCATCGATATATATATATGAACTGTTTACAGCAAATACGAAGGTCAAGTTGAATCACTTGCCTTGAGATAGACTGGTCTGGTCTGACTGGTAGGAGCAACAACTGGAGCTTCACTCGACTTTTAAGGCAAGTTTTCCCTCGTCTCGAGATCCTACATAAATAATAATAATCCTCATTATAATATATTCTTTCCATCTTAACCTATTTACAACCCGAAATTAAACATGGATGGCACTTAGGCCTATACACACTTAATTCATATCCAACATTTATATTTTTAAATGTACACACGTAGCCACATAATCACATATCGTATATTAATACCAAATAACATCACATACACCATAACGCCACACTAGGCTCGGATGATCTCGACTCACCACTTAAATTACTTGGTCGCTAACTAAACGAAGTCTTCGAATTTGGGCTTCCTAACTCAATGTGCCTTTCCTAAATTATCCAAAACCTATTGACCCTCACTTGTGCCTTTTGCTCTACTGACCTTATACTATCTTACAACTATGGTGGTCGACCTAATACTCACTTCTAAGTGTCCTAAAACTATGTGATAAGTGAAAGTGCTTACTGGTGCAAATTTCAGAATGGTAACTAAGGTTTCTTGAGTGCATTAGACACTCTTAAACTACAAGTTTTTCTTCAAAATTTTTACACAAGACTCTCCTGACCTAAGGGCATCTCATAAGCTTGATGTGGCTCAAAGGCCTGGCTTGGGCCTTCTTGGGTCTAAGCTAAAAGTCCAAGGTTCCCCTGTTTTTTCTGGGCAGAAAATGCCCTGACTTGAATTAACTTGTGACACATGGTTCTAGCTCATATCCTATGAACTATGGTTGGAAAAACTTCTCTGACATACCCTCTAACTAAGGCCCAATTGGGCCTAATGAGGGCCTACCCATGACATGGCCAAATCTCCCTATTTCTAAGTTGTAACAAAACTGTCCCCTGCTGGACAGATTTTGTTATTCTACTTGTGCACCTAACCAAATGACATGCAAACCTCCAACCAACTCCTAAAACCTATTATATACTCCCCATACTAACTTCTGGTGGCTTGGGCCTCAAGGTGCACATCAATGACATGGTCAAAACTCACTCTAAACCTCAGGGTACTAAACTGATTTTTCTGCAGAAACTATAACTTCTCATTTTCCAAGATTTTGACTTGACAAACCCAACTAACAACAACTAAATACTTAAACCAAGACCTATACTTGGTATTCTACTGAACTAACTCCCTTTTTCTTAAAATACCCTTGGTGAGATCATCCTTACCTAAGGTGCAACTATGGCAAAACAAAAGAGACTACTCTTAACAAATCGCAAATCTTCATGCCTTTGAAACAACAAGATATATATTTTTATAAAAGATAACCACAAATTATTACCATGCAATAAGAAGTATAAATCAATATTAATACATTATTCCTACTGAAATTAAGGCTCACTAACAACCATGAATCTAAATGATCAAAATTTCACAACAAACTAAGAGAATTCCACATGCATGCATGCCTTCGGGTTTTTCAAACCAAAACAACATGATTTCCAAATAAATTTTTATCATAATTCAACATGCAAGCCTAACATGGATTACAACTAAATGATCAACTAGCATGCAAAAGGATTTTATCAAGACTTTACTACAAAATTCATGTTATCATCACAAAATACACAAAAATGT